>NW_027597920.1:0-60101 GCF_964194155.1 Cetorhinus maximus
CCCTCACTCCCCATCACCCTACCGCATCACCTCCATCTCCCCCTCACTCCCTATCACTCTCCTGCATCACCTCCAACTCCCGCTCACTCCCTATCACTCTCCCCATCACCTGCATCTCGCCCTCACTCCCTATCACTCTCCCGCATCACCTCCATCTCCCCCTCACTCCCTATCACCCTCCTGCATCACCTCCATTTCCCCCACTCCCTATCACCCTCCCGCAACACAACCATCTCCCCCTCACTCCCCATCACCTCCATCTCCCCCTCAGTCCCTATCACGCTCCTGCATCACCTCCAACTCCCGCTCACTCCCTATCACTCTCCCCATCTCACCCTCCCGCATCACCTCCATCTCCCCCTCACTCCTATCACCCCCCGCATCACCTCCATCTCCCCCTCACTCCCTATCACCCTCCCGCATCACCTCCATCTCCCCCTCAGTCCGCATTTCCCTCCCCACCACTTCCATCTCCCCCTCACTCCCTATCACCCTCCCCATCACCTCCATCTCCCCCTCACCCTCCCGCATCACCACGATCTCCCCTCACTCCCCATCACCCCATCTCCCCCTCACTCCCCATCACCCCATCTCCCCCTCACTCCCGATCACCTTCCCCATCACCTCCATCTCCCCCTCACTCCCTATCACCCTCCCCATCACTCCATCTCCGCCTCACTCCCTATCACCATCCCACATCACCTGCAACTCCCACTCACTCCCTATCACCATCCCGCATCACCTCCATCTCCCACTCACTCCCTATCACCCTCCCGCATCATCACTATCTCCTCCTCACTCCCCATCACTCCATCTCCCCATCACCCTCCCCATCACTCCATCCTCCGCTCACTCCCCATCACCCTTCCCATCACTCCATCTCCCCCTCACTCCCTATCACACTCCCCATCACTCCATCTCCCCCTCATTCCCTATCACCCTCCCGCATCACCTCCATCAACCCTTCTCTCCCCATCACCCTCACCATCATTCCATCTCCCCCTCACGCCCCATCACTCCATCTCCCCCTCAGTCCCTATCACCCTCCCCATCACCTCCATCTCCCCCTCACTCCCTATCACCCTCCCGCATCACCTCCAACTCCCGCTCACTCCCTATCACTCTCCCCATCACTCCATCTCGCCCTCACTCCCTATCACTCTCCCGCATCACCTCCATCTCCCCCTCACTCCCTATCACCCTGCCGCATCACCTCCATCTCCCCCTCACTCCCTATCACCCTCCCGCATCACCTCCATCTTCCCCTCACTCCCTATCACCCTCCCACATCACCTCCATCTCCTCCTCACTCCCTATCACCCTCCCCATCACCCCATCTCCCCCTCACTCCCCATCACCCTCCCCATCACCTCCATTTCCCCCTCAACCCCTATTACTCTCCCCATCACCCTCCCCATCACCTCCATCTCCCCTTCATTGACAACACTCTCCCCTATCACCCCCATCTCCCCCTTACTCCCTCTCACCTTTCCGTATCACCTCCAGCTCCGCCATTACTCCCAGTCCCCTTCCCCTAGGACCCCCAACTCACCTGACACTCCCTGTGTCTCTTCCTCCCCATCCCCCACCCTTCCCCATCACCTAGAGATTTCCATCACTCCCAGCTTCCATTATCTGCCACCATAAAGAAGCATGTAAAGATTGGCTGTCACTGAGCTGAAGTCAGATCTCAAGGAGTACCTCAAGCTCATGAAATTGAATCTCGGGGGAGGGGAGGGTGGGGGGTGGGGTGGGGTGGGGGGTGGGGGGGTGGGTGGGGGGGGAGGGTGTGGGGGGGGCTGGGGGGGAGGGGGGGAGGGGGTGGGGGGTGTGGGAGGGAGGGAGGGAAGGGTGGGGGGGAGAGGGGGAGGTGGGAGGGGGAGGGGGGAGGAGGGGGGAGGAGGGGGAGGAGGGGGGGAGGAGGGGGGAAGGGGGGAGGAGGGGGGAGAGGGGAGGGGGGAGGAGGGGGGGAGGAGGGGGGAGGGGGGAGGAGGGGGGAGGGGGAGGGGTTGGGGGGGAGGAGGGGGGGAGGGGTTGGGGGGGAGGGGGTGGGGGAGGGGGAGGGGGGGAGGGGGAGGGGGAGAGGGGGAGGAGTGAGGGGGTGGGAGGGGCGAGGGGGGAAGGGGGAAGGGGAGGGGGTGGGAGGGGCGAGGGGGGGGGGTGGGAGGGGGTGGGAGGGGCGAGGGGGAGGGGGTGGGAGGGGCGAGGGGGGAGGGGAGGGGGGGAGGAGAGGGGGGATGGGGGGAGGGGGAAGGGGGGAGGGGGGATGGGGGATGGGGGGAGGGGGGATGGGGGAAGGGGGGAGGGGGGGATGGGGAGGGGGGGATGGGGGGGATGGGGGGAGGGGGGGATGGGGAGGGGGGGGAGGGGGAGGGGAGGGGGTGAGGGGGAGGGGGTGGGAGGGGGGATGGGGAGGGGGGGGAGGGGGAGGGGAGGGGGTGAGGGGGAGGGGGTGGGAGGGGCGAGGGGGAGGGGGAGGGGGAGGGGGTGAGGGGGAGGGGGTGGGAGGGGCGAGGGGGAGGGGGAGGGGAGGGGGTGAGGGGGAGGGGGTGGGAGGGGCGAGGGGGGAGGGGGAGGGGTGAGGGGGGGGGAGGGGAGGAGGGGGAGGGGAGGGGAAGGAGGGGAAAGGAGGGGAGAGGAGGGGGGGGGAGGGGAAGGGGGGAGGGGAGGGGAAGGTGGGGGGAGTGGGAGGGGAAGGGGAGAGGAGGGGGGGAGGGGAAGGGGGGAGGGGAGGGGAAGGTGGGGGGAGTGGGAGGGGAAGGGGGGAGGGGAAGGTGGGGGGAGTGGGAGGGGAAGGGGGGAGGGGAAGGGGGGATGGGAAGGTGGGGAGGGGAAGGAGGGGAGGGGAGGGGAAGGAGGGGGTAGAAGGGAGAAGGGAGAGGGGGGGCAGAAGGGGGGGAAGGGGAGGAGGGGGAGGAGGGGAAGGTGGGGGCAGAAGGGGGGGAGGAGGGGAAGGTGGGGGCAGAAGGGGGGGAAGGGGAGGAGGGGAGGAGGGAGGGAGGAGGGGAGGGAAGCGGGGAGAGAGAGAGGTAGGGAGAGGGAGAGAGAGAGAGTGGTAGGGAGAGGGAGAGAGAGATGGGGATAGTGAGAGGGGGGATAGGGAGAGAGAGAGGGAGAGAGGGGGAGAGGGAGAGAGATGGAAACCCTGGGAGCTCTTCAGGAACCAGCTTCACCAATCTGCAAATAGTCAGTTTTGGACATTAGACTAACAATAGCTATTCTGTATGGTCAAGTCAGGGGGTTTCTAATTAATAATAAAAACAGAAAATGCTGGAAAACTCAGCAGGTCTGACAGCATCGGTGGAGAGAGAAACTGAGTTAACATTTCGAGTCGCTATGACTCTTCTTCAGAGCTAACCAGAAGGCTCATACGGACTCGAAACGTTAACTCTGTTTCTCTCTCCACAGATGCTGTCAGACCTGCTGAGTTTTTCCAGCATTTTCTGTTTTTATTTCGGATTTCCAGCACCCACAGTATTTTGCTTTTATGTTTCTGATTAATGTTTTGTCGCAAGTAACGAATAAAGCAAATTATCAAACATGTTACTATCTCCAAAATCAAAGCAAAGTATGACAGAAGCCGGAGATCTGAAATAAAACTCAGCAGTATCTGTGGAGAGCGAAATAGAGTTAACATTCCGAGTCCATCTGATTCTTCACTGGAACTGAAGAGAGGTAGAAATGCGATGGTTTAATGCTGTTGGAAAAGGGGGGAGGGGCAGGTGGAGCAAAAGAGAAGGTCAGGGATTGGTTAGAGGGCAAGGTAGATTAAATTACAAAGATGTCATGGAACACTAGGCAAAGGCAGTGGTAAGGGTTGGAGAAAAGGAACAAAGCATTGGTCTTGTGGATGTGTTAGTAGCAGAATAAAGGTCAGCTCTGTCTGAAAATAAAAACATGAGAACAAGATACAAGACCAGCACTTGGCAAAAAAAATTCAAAATGAAGGTCAGAGATCATGGTCTAAAATTGTTGAACTCAATGTTAAGTCCAGAAGGCTGTAAAGTGCCTAGTCGGAAGATGAGGTGCTGTTTCTCCGGTTTGCGTTGGGCTTCACTGGAACATTGCAGCAGGCCAAGGATGGACATGTGGGTATGAGAGCAGGGTGGTGTGTTGAAATGGCAAGCGACAGGGAGGTCTGGGTCATGCTTGCGGACTGAATGGAGGTGTTCCGCAAAGCGGTCACTCAGTCTGCGTTTAGTCTCTGCAATGTAGAGGAGATCACATGGTGAGCAGTGAATACAGTAGACTTAACCAAAAGAAGTACAAGTAAATCACTGCGTCACTTGGATATAATGTTTGGGGCCTTGGACAGTGAGGAGAGAGGAGGTAAAAGGGCAAGTGTTACACCTCCTGTGATTGCATGGGAAGGTGCTGTGGAATGGAGATGACGTGTTGGGTAATAGAGTGGATCAGGATATCGTGGAGGGAACGGTCCCTTTGCAATGCTGGCAGGGGAGGGGAAGGTGTGTTTGGAGGTGGTGAAGATGGTGGAGGATAATTCTTTGAATGTGGAGGCTAGGGACTTTCCTCACTTCCCACCCTACCAAGCTTGAGGAACAGCACCTCATCTTCTGATTAGGCACTCTCAGCCGTCTGGACTCAACAATGAGTTCAACAACTTCAGACCATGAACTCTGTTCTCCATTTTGATTTTGAATTTTTGCCACATGTCAGTCTGTATCTTGTTTACATTATTTTACTTTTTCAGACAGAGCTGCCCATTATTCTGCCATTAACACTTATACTGGACTAATGCTTTGTTCCTTTACCACAACTATTACCACTTGTTTTCCTTTTTGTTTCATGACATCTTAGCTATTTAATCTCCTCCTCCCTCTAACCCATCCCTGACCCACCCTTTTGCTCACCCTGCACCCCGCCCTGACTTCTCCAACAGCATAAAACCCATCACATTCCTAACTCCCTACAGTCATATTGGACTGGAAACGTTAACTCGGTTTCTCTCTCCACAGATGCTGCCGGAGCTGCTGAGTTTTTCCAGAGTTTTCTGTTTTTAATTTCATATTGCTATCTCTTGTTGCATGAATTTGTTAAAAGGATATGGAAAGAATTGTCCACCGTTTTATTTGGACTTCAGTGCAGGGAGGAGGACGAGTGTGTGGGACAGGGATCTGCAGCTTTGGGGGTGCCAGAGAGATAAAAGCATTCCAAAGAAACTAAAGTTTTCTGAATTTCGACCCTGTACTTGACGGTAATCATTTTTCTAATCTTTTACAGGGCATTACAAGGGCGGGATTTGCAGATGGGTAACTCAACCCAAAAATTAAATTGAGATCTGACATAATTGCTCGATTCATTAGGACCTGAATAGCACCCCCTTGAATGTGAAAGGGGAAATATTTATTTGTTATGTCCGTGGGAAAAGATTTCACACGTCAGTGTGACTGGAAAAGCACCGAGACACACACCCGAGTTATTGTTCCAGTTCACTGACTGTAGAGAGACCTTGAACACCAGATGTACAGCCTGAAAGAGGGTGGGGTCGGGGGGAGACTATACATGTTGTGTGTGTGGACGAAGATTCAACTGATCATCCGACCTGGAGGGACATAAAGACACCCACAACACAGGGAATGTGTTGAAATGTGGAGACTGTGGGAAGGGATTCAGTTTCCCATCCCAGCTGGAAAATCATCGTCGCGGTCACACTGGGGAGAGGCCGTTCATCTGCTCCGTGTGTGGAAAAGGATTCACTCGATCATTCAACCTGCTGGCACACCAGTGAGCTCACTCTGAGGAGAGGCCGTTCAGCTGCACTGACTGTGGAAAGAGGTTCAGGTGTTCATTCAGCCTCATTGCACACCAGCGAGTTCAGACTGGGGAGAGGCCGTTCAGCTGCTCGGTGTGTGGGAAGGGATTCATTCAGTTGTCCCGTCTGCTGGCACACCAGCATGTTCACACTGGGGAGAGGCCATTCACCTGCTCTGTGTGTAGGAAAGGATTCACTCAGTCATCCAACCTGCTGACACACCAGCGAGTTCACACTGGGGAGAGGCCATTCACCTGCTCAATCTGTGGGAAGGGGTTCACTTAGCTTTCTACCCTCCTGATACATCAGCGAGTTCACACTGGGGAGAGGCCATTCACCTGCTCAATATGTGGGAAGGGGTTCACTTAGCTTTCTACCCTCCTGATACATCAGCGAGTTCACACTGGGGAGAGGCCACTGCTCCATTTGTGGGAAGGGATTCACTGATTCATCCAATATGTTGAAACACCAACGAGTTCACAAGTTACTTCAGGGATTGGAATCTGCTGTTGCTGCTGCTATTATCACATCCAGGACTGAACCGTGCTCATTCTGACATTGGGGTTTGTTTCTGCTGATGTTAATAATCCCTGTAACTGGGCTGGAGTTTAATATTCTGGATCTATAGCTGATTGTGTTCTCGGGGCTGCAGTGTCACTTTCAGAACCGCTGTCTCTGATCATCTCCCATAACTCAGGAACTCTCATCAGAAAATCATTTACAACAAGATTCTGAACCTTTACTTCAATCCCAAATTGGTCTTTGGTTCAAAATCTACAGTTCGGCCTCAGCAAAAATTAACATCTCCAATTAGACAGTGCTGATGAATCCTTACTGACTTACACATTACACACAGTGACACCTTCATTATCCACCAGAAAGAAGGGGAATGGGAATTGGGGTTGAATCGAGCGTCTCCAAATGTTAGCCCTCCCGCCTGGTACAGCAATCCCCTCAGCACAGGAATGGAGACAAGTCCAATCCAGCTCATTGGCTGAGTTAAATCTTTGTGGGCCTGCAGGACTGGTTTATTTCAGACAGGAGCAGATTGGTGTCAGTGGTGATGGAGCTGGTTTATCCCATCATCATCATTTAGGCTATGTGCATCCAATGTAGCATGTTGCCCTCTTCATGCCTTGTGTGTTCATCTCTACTCCTTTGACTTCTGACCCATGTGGTTCCAAGATATTAGATGTCATCTGTCCATCCCCCATCTCTTTCCTGTTCTTACCTGCCTCTCCATTGACCTTTTCTTGTTCACATGTCATCATTTTTTCAAGAAACATGCCCAGCCCATCTCCGTTTGGCTTTTTATCTTCTGACGATGTCCTTAACTCTGGTTTTCTGGCCTATTTCATTGCAGCTGATTTTATACCCAATGGGTTTGTGCAATATCTGTCTTTCCGTGTTGTATAAATTGTTTGTTCTATATATTTAGTAGTAGTCCATGGTTCTGCCTCATACATCATGGTCGGTAGCATCCTCCCCCTTAATGCCAGTGGTATTTTCTCATCCTGCCAGATTCAATACTTCTTCATTTGTACAATCCTTCATCTTAAACGTTTAGCCCAGGCATTTGTATTCAGTTACTTCTTCAATTTCTTAAATCTTCAGTTTGTGTATATCTTCTGTCTTGAAGTTCATTATAGATTTTGTTATTTTCTTTTATGCATTTTTAGTCCAATATTTTTACCCTCTTTGTTTTAGTTCGATTGTGCTTCCAAGTCTTTAACAGGTGAAGTAATTTGTGCAACATCATTTACAAAACCCAAATCTGTTATTTTCTCCATCAATATTTAACCCTTTCTCCTCTAACATTATCTTCAGTATGTCTTCCATTACTGTGCTGAATATTTTTGGTGAGATTATATCACTTTGTCTCATTCCTCTTTCAATATTTATCAATAATTTTACATCTTTGTCGATTGTGTATTCTGGCCTGTGCAGATATGTGTTACGATCTTCAAATAGCCCTCATTTATCCCTGTTTTCCTTTAAAGCTATAAATAAACCTGGGTTCCACTGAATAAAATGCCTTCTCAAAGTTAATGAATCCAACACACAGGTTCAGCTGGTATTCATTTGTCTTTTCAATTAGTTTGTTTATTGTATTTTAGATGCTGTACTGTAGAGTATCTTTCTCAAAACCCTGTCGGTTCCCTTGCTATTTGCCTAATACTGTCTCGATACTATTTTGAGTAACTCTAGTTGAATTTTGTACAAATGAAATAATAGACAGGTGGGTTTGTGGATCTAAATGTCAGTTTTATCTCCTATTTAGAACTATAGAACCATAGAAAAGTTACGATGCAGAAAGAGGCCAATGAGCCCATCATGTCTGCACCAACCAGAAAGAGGAAAAAGAAACTAGCTGCTCATATTTATCCCGCTTTCCAGCCCTGGTCTGTAGCCTTGCAGGTTACAGCACTTCAGATGCAGATCCAGGTACCGTTTAAATGAGTTGAGCATTTCAGCCTCAACCACCAACTTAGGCAGTGAGTTCCAGACACCCACCACCCTCTAGGTGAGAACATTTTTCCTCATGTCACCTCTAATCCTTCTACCAATCCCCTTAAATCTGTGCCCCCTGGTAATTGACCCCTCATCTAGGGGAAACAGGTCTTTCCTGTCTACCCTATCTAGGCCCCTCATAATTTTGTACACCTCAATTAGGTCACACCTCTCCTATGGAAAACAGCCCCAGCCTATCCAATCTCTCCTCAGTTGCAATTTTCAAGCCCTGGCAACATTCTTGTAAATCTCCTCTGCACTATCTCCAGAGCAATTATGTCCTTCCTGTAATGAGCTAACCAAAACTGTACACAAAATTCCAGCTGTGGCCTAACCAGCGTTTTATACAGTTCCAGTATTACATCCCTGCTTTTGTATTCAATACCTCGTCCAATAAAGGAAAGCATTCCATATGCTTTCTGTACCACCTTATCCACCTGTCCTGCCACCTTCAAGGACCTGTGGACATGCACTCCAAGGTCTCTCGCTTCCTCAACCCCTCTCAATATCCTCCCATTTATTGAGTATTCCCTTGCTTTGTTTGCCCTCCCCAAATGCATTACCCCACATTTTTTCAGACTGTATTCCATTTGCCACTTTTCCACCCACTCAACCAAACCATTGATATAATTCTGGAGACAACAGTTATCCTCTTCACTATCAACTACATGGCCAATATTTGTGTCATCTGCAAATTCCCCAATCATACCTCGCACATTTAAGTCCAAATCATTAACATATGCAATAAACAGCAAGGGACCCAACACTGAGTCCTGTGGAATGCCACTGGAAACCGCTTTCCATTTGCAAAAACATCCATCGACCATTACCCTTTGCTCCCTGTAACTGAGCCAGTTTTGGGTCCAACCTGCCACCTCCCCCTGTATCCCATGGGATCTCACTTACCTGACCAGTCTGCCATGTGGGACCTTGTCAAATGCTTTACTCAAATCCATGTAGACAACATCCACTGCACAATCCCATCAATTCTCCTTGTTACTTCCTCAAAAAATTCTATTAAGTTAGTAAGACACGATCTTCCCCTAACAAAACCATGCTGACTATCCCTGATCAGTCCGTGCCTTTCTAAGTGACAGTTTATCCTGTCTCTCGGAATTGATTCCGATCATTTTTCCACCACCAAAATTGGACTGACCGGCCTATAATTTTTTGGCCTATCCCACACATCCTTTTTAAATAATGGTACAACATTCACAGACCTCCAATCCTCTGGGAGCTTGCCTGTATCTAGTGAAGATTGGAAAATGATCCTCAGAGCATCCGCTATTTCCTCCCTGGCTTCCTTTAACAGCCTGGGATCCAATCAATCTGGCCCTGGTGACATCAAGGATGCCAGTCCCTCCAGTACTCCATCCCTCACTATACTTATTGTATCTAATGTTTCACATTCCTCCTCTTTAACTAGAATGTCTGCATTGTCCCTCTCCTTAGTGAAGACAGAGCCAAAGTACTCAATGAGAACCCTGCCCACATCTTCTGCAGCAATGCACAAGTTACCATGTACATCTCTGATAGGCCCGACCCTTTCCTTAGTTATTCTCCTGCTCTTAATGAACTGGTAAATATCTTTGGGTTTTCCCTGCCAATATTTTTTCATGTCCTCTCTTTGCTTTCCTAATTTGCTTTTTGACTTCACCCCTGTACTTTCTATACTCCTCTAGGCTTTCTACGGTATTAAGCTGTTTGTGACTGTCATGAGCTTTCTTTTTCGGCTTTATCTTACCCTGTATGCTTCTGGATAATCAGGGGGCTCTAGATTTGGCAGTACCAACCTTTTTCTTTGTGTTGACATGTCTACACTGTGCCCGTAGAATCTCGCTTTTGAATGCCTCCCATTGATTTGACACCATTTTCCCTTCTAATAGCTGTATCCAGTCCACTCTCACCAGCTCACCTCACAGCTTTGTAAAATTTATCTTCCCCCAATTTAGAATTTCACTCCTGTTCTATCTTTGTCCTTCTCTATAATGATGCTAAGTCTAACTGTATTATGGTCACTATCTCCAAAATGGACCCCACTGCTACTTCATCCATTTGCCAAGCTTCATTCCCTAAGACTAAATCTAGAATTGCACCCATCTCATTGGGCTTGTTATGTGCTGGCTGAAAACGTTCTCTTGAATGCAGTTCAAAAATTTTGCACCCTCTGTGCCCCTCACACTTCATATGCCAATTGATATTAGGGTAGTTGAAGTCTCCAACTATTGATTTGCACTCAGAAATTTGCCTACATATTTGCTCTTCTAACTCCCTTCCACTATTTGAGGGTCTATAAGATTGAGAGAGTGCAGAGAAGATTTACTAGGATGTTGCCGGGTCTTAAGGAGTTGAGTTACAGGGAAAGATTAAACAGGTTAGGACTTTATTCCTTGGAGCATAGAAGAATGAGGGGAGATATGATTTACATATGAAGTTTACAAAATTATGAGGGGTATAGACAGAGTAAATGTGAGTAGGCTCTTTCCACTTAGATTAGGAGAAATAAACACGAGAGGAGATGGCTTTAGGGTGAAAGGGGAAAGGGTTTAGGGGAAACATTAGGGGGAACTTCTTCACTCAGAGAGTGGTGAGAGTGTGGAACGAGCTACCATCTGACGTGGTAAATGCGGGCTCACCCTTAAGTTTTAAGAATAAATTAGATAGATACTTGGATGGGAGAGGTCTGGAGGGTTATGGACGAGGTGCAGGTCAATGGGACTAGCGGAATAATATTTCGGCACAGACTAGAAGGGCCGAATGGCCTGTTTTCTGTGCTGTAGTGTTCTATGGTTCTATAGTACACTCCATGTCGTGTGACTGCCTCTTTTTATATCTGAGCTGAACCATATGACCTCATTTGATGCTTCATTTAGTATATCATCCCTCCTCATAGCTGTAATTGTTCCTTTGGCAAATAATGCTACATCCCCACTTTTTTTATCTCCCTCTCTAGCCTGCCTCAAGATCCAGTGATGTTGATCTGTCATTTTTGCCCCTCTTTAAGCCAAGTTTCCATTAGAACAGTGATATCATGCTGCCATGTATCTATCTGTGCCCTTAGCTCATCAGCTTTGTTTGCTATATTCCATGTATTTAAATAAATACCTTTTAACATTGCCAAATTCCTGTACTGTACACTTTTTAACCTGTGCTGCTTCTGTCTTTTCAGAGTTACTCACTAATTCACCACCTCCCATTCCCTGTCTGAATTTCCCTCAGGTTTTCAGGCTTCTGCCAATCTACTCGGGTATATGGGAGGTGGTGGCATAGTGGTATTGTCACTGGACTATTCTCAATGGGGACGTTTCAATGTGGAAGTGTCAACAGGGAGGTTTCAACAGGGAGGTTTCAATGGGGAGGTTTCAATGGGGAAGGTTCAATTTGGAGGCTTCAATGGAGAAGATTCAATGGGGAAGTGTCAATGGGGAGATTTCAGTTTGGAGGTTTTAACAGGGAAGTTTCAATGGGGGAGTTTCAATGGGGAAGATTTAAATGGGGAGGTTTCATTAGGAAGGTTTCAAGGGGGCGGTTTGAATGGGGAGGTTCCAATGGGGAGGATCCGCTGGGGAGGTTCCAATGGGGAAGTTTCAATGGGGAGGTTCCAATGGGGAGTTTTCGATGGGAAGGGTTCAATGGGGAAATTTCAATGGGGGGCTTTCAATGGGGAAGTTCCATTGGGGAGTTTTCAATGGGGAATTTTCCATGGGGAGGTTTCAATGAGGAAGTTCAAATGAGGAAGGTTCAAAGGCAAATTTCAATGGTGAGGATTCAATGGGGAGGTTTCAATGGGGAATTTTCCATGGGCAGGTTTCAATGGGGAATTTTCCATGGGACGGTTTCAATGGGGAAGTTCAAATGGGGAGGTTTCAATGGGGAATTTTCAATGGGGATGTTCCATTGGGGAGGTTTCCAAGGGGAGATTTCAATGGGGAAATTAAAATGGGAATTTTCAAAGGGGAGGTTTCAATGGGGAGTTTTCAATGTGGAGGTTTCAATGGGGAATTTTCCATGGGGAGGTTTGAATGGGAAGTTTCAATGGGCAAGTTTCAATGGGGAGGTTTCTACAGAGAAGTTTCTGTAGGGAAGCTTCAATGGGCATGCTACAATGCGAGTATCAATGAGGAGCTTCCAATGAGGAGCTTCCAATGAGGAAGTTTAAATTGGGAGGTCTCAATGGGGAAGTTTCACTGAGAACTTTCAAAGGGGAAGTTTCAGTGCAGGAGTATCGGGAAGTTTCAAATGGGCCGTTTTCAATGGGGAATTTTTAAGGGGAAGTGTCATCCATAGGGCGGAAATTTTACCTCATTGTGTGAGTGCGTGCCCAACCCGAATGAGTGTAAAATGATGCGTGATGATGTCGGGTGAGCATCCCAACGTCCTCAGGCACTCGGATGATATTTCGATCGGCTGGCGCACGTCGGAGTGTGCAGCAGGCACGCCGACACTTTAAAGGCCTATTAAGGCCATTAGCAATGTAACTGAATTTTATTTTTTGCTGCCCATTCACCTTTACAGTTGGCAGGCAGGCGAAAAGTGGCCTTTGCATTATTTGCGAAACCTCACCCACGAACAGGATGAGGTTTCGACCCATCTTTAAAAATAAAATTTTCATACTAATTTCTAACATGTCCTTGCTCATGTCACAGACTCACATGAGGGGACATGTTTTCTAACATATTAAAATTCTTTATTTTAATTTTTCATATCTTCATCTCCCTTAGGGAGCTGTGTGCCTCAGGGAGCTTATCCAGTGCGCACTCACGCGCATGCGTGAAGTTACACTCTCGCCCTCCTCCCCTCCGCACTGCCGGGTGAAATCACGGTCCGGCCCTGATCGCGGGCAGCGGCCAGCCTCCTGACCGCTCTCACCCGCCCCTGCCCAGCCTGCCCAATGGGATAAAATTCTGCCCATAGTTTCAATGGGGAATTTTGAAAGCAGTACTTTAAACAGGGAAGTTTCAACCAGATGTTTCAATGGGGAGGTTACAATGGGGAAGTTTCAATGGGGAATCTTCAAAAGGGAAATTTTATTTGGTAGGTTTTCATGGGGAGGTTTTAATGGGGAGGTTTTCATGGGGAGGTTTTAACGGGGAGGTTTTAACGGGGAGGTTTTAATGTGGAGGTTTCAGCGGGGAAGGTACAACAGGGAAGTTTCAATGAGGAATTTTCAAAAGGGAAATTTTATTTGGGAGGTTTTAATGGGGAATTTTCAATGGGAAGGTTTCAATGGGGAGGTTTCAATGTGGAAGTTTCAATGGGGAAGTTTCATTGGCGAGGATTCATTGGCGAAGTTTCATTGGGGAGGTTTCGACGGGGAGGTTTTAGTGGGGAGGTTTTAATGGGGAGGTTACAATGGTGAAGTGTCAATGGGGATGTTTCAATGGGGATGTTTTAATTGGGAGGTTTGATTGGGGAGGTTTTAATGGGGAGGTTTTCATGGGGCAGTTTCAATGGGGAAGCAACAATGGGGCGGTTTCAATCGGGAGGTTTTAATGGGGACATTTCAATTGGGAAGTTTTAATGAGGAGGTTTCAGTGGGGTGGATTCAATGGGGAGGTTTCTATGGGGAGGTTTCTATGGGGAAGTTTCAATGGGGAGGGTTCAATGGGGAGGTTTCAATGGGGTGGATTCAATGGGGAGGTTTCTATGGGGAGGTTTCTATGGGGAGGTTTCTATGGGGAATTTGAAAAAGGGAAATTTTAATGGGGAGTTTTCAATGGGGGAGTTTAAATGGGGAATTTTCAAAAGGGAAATTTTAATGGGAAGGTTTCAATGGGGTGGTTTCAATGGGGATGCTAGAATGGTGCAGTTTCAATGGGGATGTTTCAATGGGATGTGTTCATTGGGGAGGTTTCAATGGGGAGGTTTCAATGGGGAGGTTTTAATGGGGAGTTTTCAGTGGGGAGGTTTCAGTGGGGAGGTTTCAATGGGGAGGTTTCAGTGGGGAGGTTTCAGTGGGGAGGTTTCAATGTGGAGGTTTCAGTGGGGAGGTTTCAATAGGGAGGTTTCATTTGGGGAATTTTCGATTGGGAAATTTTAATGGGGAGGTTTCAATGAGGGGGTTTCAATGGGGAAGTTAAAATGGTGAGGTTTTAATGGGGAGGTTTTAATGGGGAGGATTCAATGGGGAAGTTTCAATGGGGAAATTTTAATGGGGAGGTGTCAATGGGGGAGTTTCAATTCGGAATTTTCAAAAGGAAAATTTTAATGGGGAGGATTCAATGGGGAAGATTCAATTGGGAGGTTTGAATACGGAGGTTTCAATAGGGAATTTTCAAAAGTGCAGTTTTAATGGGGAGGTTTCAATGGGGAATTTTCAATGGAGGGGTTCAATGAGGATGTGTCAATTGGGAGGTTTCAACGTGGAAGTTTCAATGGGGAAATTTCATTGGCGAAAATTCATTGGCGAAGTTTCATTGGGGAGGTTTGAATGGGGAGGTTTGAATGGGGAGGTTTCATTGGGGAGGTTTCATTGGGGAGGTTTCACTGGGGAGGTTTCAATGGGGAGGTTTGTTTGGGGAGGTTGGAATGGGGAGGTTGGAATGGGGAGGTTGGAATGGGGAGGTTTCAACAGGGATGCTACAATGGGGTAGTTTCAATGGGGGAGGTTTCAATGGGGTGGATTCAATAGGGAAGTTTTAATGGGGAAGTTACAGCGGGTAGGTTTTAATGGCCAGGTTACATTGGGGAAGTTTCAATGGGCAGGTTTCAATGGGCAGGTTTCAATGGGCAGGTGTCAATGGAGAGGTGTCAATGGGGAGGTTTCAAAGGGCAGGTGTCAATGGGGAGGTTCCAATGGGGAAGCTACAATGGGAAGGATTTAATTGGGATGTTTTAATGGGGAAGATTAATTGAGAGGTTTTAATGGGGAAGTTTCAATGGGGCGTTTCAATGGGGATGTTTCAATGGGGACGTTTCAATGGGGTGGATTCAATGGGGACGTTTTAATGGGGAGGTTGCAATGGGGAAATTTCAATGGGGAGGTTTCATTGGGGAATTTTTGAAAGGGAAATTTTAATGGGGAGGTTTCAATGGGGAAGTTACAAAGGTGAGGTTTTAAGGGGGAGGATTTAATGTGGTGCATTCAATGGGGATGTATCAATGGGGAAGTTTCACTGGGGAGGTTTAATTGGGAAGGTTTCAATGGGGAAGTTTCAATGGGGAGGGTTCAATGGGGAGGTTTTAACGGGGAGGTTAGAACGGGGAGGTTAGAACGGGGAGGTTAGAACGGGGAATTTTTAATGGAGAGGTTTCGATGGGGTGATTTCGATGGGGAAGTTTCATTGGGGAGGTTTTAATGGAGAGGTTACAATGGGGAAGTTTCAATGGGGAAATGTTAATGGGGAGGTGTCAATGGGGGAGTTTCAAATCGGAATTTTCAAAAGGGAAATCTTAATGGGGCGGATTCAATGGGGAAGATTCAATGGGGAGGTTTTAATATGGAGGTTTCAATGTGGAATTTTCAATGGGGAGGTTTCAATGTGTAACTTTCAATGGGGAAGTTTCATTGGCGAAAATTCATTGGCGAAGTTTCATTGGGGAGGTTTGAATGGGGAGGTTTGAATGGGGAGGTTTCAGTGGGGAGGTTTCAGTGGGGAGGTTTCAGTGGGGAGGTTTGAATGGGGAGGTTTGAATGGGGAGGTTTGAAAGGGGAAGCTTTGAATGGGGAAGCTTTGAATGGGGAAGCTTTGAATGGGGAATTTTCAAAAGGTAAATTTCAATGGGGACGCTACAATGGGGCTGTTTCATTTGGGAGGTTTTAATGGGAATGATTCATTGAGAGGTTTTAATGGGGAAGTTTCAATATGGACATTTCAAGAGGGAGTTTTCAATGGGGAAGTTTTAATGGGGTGGATTCAATAGGGAAGTTTGAATTGGGAGGTTTCAATGGGGATGTTTCAGTGGGCAAGTGTCAATGTGGAGGTTTTAATGGGGAAGTTATAACGGGCAAGTTTTAATGGGGTGGTTAGAATGGGGAGGTTAGAATGGGGAGGTTAGAATGGGGAGGTTAGAATGTGGAGGTTATAAGGGGGAGGTTAGAATGGGGAGGTTAGAATGGGGAGGTTAGAATGGGAAGGTTATAAGGGGGAATTTTCAACGGGGATGTTTCAATGGGGGCGTTTCAATGGGGAATTTTCAAAAGGGAAATTTTAATGGGGAGGTTTCAATGGAGTGACTTTGATGGGGTGGATTCGATGGGGAAGTTTCATTGGGGAGCATTTAATGGGGAGGTTAAAATGGGGAAGTTTCAATGGGGTAATTTTAATGGGGAGGTGTCAATGGGGGAGTTTCAATTCGGAATTTTCAAAAGTGAAATTTTAATCGGAAGGTTTCAATGGGGAGGATTCAATGGGGAAGATTCATTGGGGAGGTTTAATGGGGAGGTTTCAATGGGGAATTTTCAAAAGGGGAATTTTAAAGGAGACGTTTCAATGGGGGAGTTTCAATGGGGAATTTTCAGAAGGGATATTTTAATGGGGAGGTTTCAATGTGGTGATTTCGATGGGGAAGTTTCATTGGGGAGGTTTTAATGGGGAGGTTACAATGGGGAAGTTTCAATGGGGAAGTTTTAATGGGGAAGTTTCAATTCAGAGGTTTTAATGGGGAGGTTTCAATGGGGAATTTTCAAAAGTGAAGTTTTAGTGGGGAGGTTTTAATGGGGAGGTTTCAATGGGCAGGGTTGAAGGGGGAGGTTTGAAGGGGGAGGTTTGAAGGGGGACGTTTGAAGCGGGACGTTTGAAGGGGGAGGTTTCAAGGGGGAGGTTTCAAGGGGGAAGATTCAATGGGGAGGTTTTAATATGGAGGTTTCAATGGGGAATTTTCAAAAGTACAGTTTTAATGGGGAGGTTTCAATGGGGAGGTTTCAATGTGGAAGTTTGAATGGGGAAGTTTCATTGGCGAAAATTCATTGGCGAACTTTCATTGGGGAGGTTTGAATGGGGAGGTTTGAACGGGGAGGTTTGAATGGGGAGGTTTGAATGGGGATGTATCGATGGGGAGGTATCGATGGGGAGGTATCGATGGGGAGGTATCGATGGGGAGGTATCGGTGGGGAGGTATCGGTGCGGAGGTATCGATGGGGTGATTTCGATGGGGTGATTTCGATGGGGTGATTTCGATGGGGTGATTTCAATGGGGTGATTTCGATGGGGTGATTTCGATGGGGTGATTTCGATGAGGTGTATTCGATGGGGAAGTTTCATTGGGGAGGGTTTAATGGGGAGGTTACAATGGGGAAGTTTCATTGGGGAAGTTTCAATGGGGAGGTGTCAATGGGGGAGTTTCAATTCGGAATTTTCAAAAGGGAAATTTTAATCGGGAAGTATTATTGGGGAGGATTCAATGGGGAGGATTCAATGGGGAAGTTTCAATGGGGAGGTTTCAATGCGAAGGTTTCAATGGGGAATTTTCAAAAGTGACGTTTTAATGGGGAGGTTTCAGTTTCAATGGGCAGGTTTCAATGTGGAAGTTGTAATGGGGAAGTTTCATTGGGGAGGTTTTAATGGGGAGGTTACAATGGGAAAGTTTCAATGGGGAAATGTTAATGGGGAGGTGTCAATGGGGGAGTTTCAAATCGGAATTTTCAAAAGGAAAATCTTAAAGGGGAGGATTCAATGGGGAAGTTTCAATGGGGAGGTTTTAATACGGAGGTTTCAATGGGGAATTTTCAAAAGTACAGTTTTAATGGGGAGGTTTCAATGGGGAATTTTCAAAAGTGCAGTTTTAATGGGGAGGTTTCAATGGGGAGGTTTCAATGGGGAATTTTCAATGGGGAAGTTTCATTGGCGAAAATTCACTGGCGAAGTTTCATTGGGGAGGTTTCAATGGGGAGGTTTGAATGGGGAGGTTTGAATGGGGAGGTTTGAATGGGGAGGTTTGAATGGGGAGGTTTGAATGGAGAGGTTTCAGTGGGGAGGTTTCAGTGGGGAAGCTTTGAATGGGGAAGCTTTGAATGGGGAAGCTTTGAATGGGGAATTTTCAAAAGGTAAATTTCAATGGGGATGCTACAATGGGGCTGTTTCATTTGGGAGGTTTTAATGGGAATGATTCATTGAGAGGTTTTAATGGTTAAGTTTCAATGGGGACATTTCAAGGGGGAGGTTTCAATGGGGAAGTTTCAATGGGGTGGATTCAATAGGGAAGTTTGAATTGGGAGGTTTCAATGGGGATGTTTCAATGGGGAAGTTACAATACGGGGTTTTAATGGGGAAGTTACAACGGGGAAGTTTTAATGGGGAGGTTAGAATGGGGAGGTTATAAGGGGGAGGTTAGAATGGGGAGGTTAGAATGGGGAGGTTATAAGGGGGAGGTTAGAATGGGGAGGTTAGAATGGGGAGGTTAGAATGGGAAGGTTAGAATGGGAAGGTTAGAATGGGAAGGGTAGAATGGGGAGGTTAGAATGGGGAGGTTAGAAGGGGGAAGTTTCAATGGGGATGTTTCAATGGGGAATTTTCAAAAGGGAAATTTTAACGGGGATGTTTCAATGGGGGAGTTTAAAATGGGAAAATTTCAAAAGGGAAATTTTAATGGGGAGGGTTCAATGGGGTGATTTTGATGGGGTGGATTCGATGGGGAAGTTTCATTGGGGAGCTTTTTATGGGGAGGTTACAATGGGAAGTTTCAATGGGGTAATTTTAATGGGGAGGTGTCAATGGGGGAGTTTCAATTTGGAATTTTCAAAAGGGAAATTTTAATCGGAAGGTTTCAATGGGGAGGATTCAATGGGGAAGATTCATTGGGGAGGTTTTAATGGGGAGGTTTTAATGGGGAATTTTCAAAAGTGAAGTTTCATTGGGGAAGTTTCAATGGGCAGGTTTGAAGGGGGAGGTTTGAAGGGGGAGGTTTGAAGGGGGAGGTTTGAAGGGGGAGGTTTGGAGGGGGAGGTTTGAAGGCGGAGGTTTGAAGGGGGAGGTTTGAATGGGGAAGCTTTGAATGGGGAAGCTTTGAATGGGGAAGCTTTGAATGGGGAATTTTCAAAAGGGAAATTTCAATGGGGACGCTACAATGGGGCTGTTTCATTTGGGAGGTTTTAATGGGAATGATTCATTGAGAGGTTTTAATGGGGACATTTCAAGGGGGAGGTTTCAATGGGGAAGTTTCAATGGGGTGGATTCAATAGGGAAGTTTCAATGGGGAGGTATCAATGGGGAAGTTCCAATGGGGAAGTTTCAATGGGGTGGATTCAATAGGGAAGTTTCAATGGGGAAGTTCCAATGGGGAGGTTCCAATGGGGAGGTTCCAATTGGGGAGTTTCAATGTGGAGGATTCAATGAGGATGTTTCAGTGGGGAATTTTCAAAAGGGAAAATTTTAATCGGGAGGTTTCAATGGGGAGGTTCCCATAAGGTGGGTTCAATGGGGAAGTTTCAATGCGGAGGTTTTAATGGGGCAGTTTCAATGGGGAAGCTACAATGAGGAGGTTTCAATTGGGAGGTTTCAATGGGGAGGTTTCAATGGGGAAGCTAGAATGGGGAGGTTTCAATTGGGAGGTTTTAATGCTGAGGATTCAATGGGGATGTTTCAGTGGGGAATTTTCAAAAGGGAAATTTTAATAGGGAGGTTTGAATGGGGAGGATTCCTCCTTTTGAAAATTCCCCACTGAAACATCCCCATTGAATCCTCCGCATTAAAACCTCCCAATTGAAACCTCCTCATTGTAGCTTCCCCATTGAAACTGCCCCAATAAAACCTCCGCATTGAAACTTCCCCATTGAACCCACCTTATTGGAACCTCCCCATTGAAACTTGCCCATTGAAACCTACCGATTAAAATTTCCCTTTTGAAAATTCCGCATTGAAACTCCCCATTGACACCTCTCCATTAAAATGGGGAAATTCTAATGGGGAGGTGTCAATGAGGAAGTTTCAATGCAGAATTTTCTAAAGGGAAATTTTAATCGGGAGGTTTCAATGGGGTGGTTTCAATGGGGAGGTTTCAATGGGGAAGTTACAATGGGGAAGTTACAATGGGGAGGTTACAATATGGTGGATTTAATGGGGAGGTTTTAATTATGAGGTTTCAATGGGGTGGGTACAACGGGGAGGTTTTAATGGGGTAGTTTTAATGGGGAAACGACAATGGGGAGGTTTCATTTGGGAATATTCAAAAGGGAAATTTTAATGGGGAGGTTTCAATGGGGAATTTTCAAAAGTGAAATGTTATTGGGGAGTTTTCAATGGGGAGGAATGAATGGGGAGGTTTCGAAGAGGTGGACTCAATGGGGAAGTTTCAATGGGGTGGTTTCAATGGGGAAGTTTCAATGGGGTGGTTTCAGTGGGGTGGTTTCAATGGGGAAGTTTCAATGGGGAGGTTTTAGTGGCGAGATTTCAATGGGGAGGTTTCAATGGGGAGGTTCCAATAAGGTGGGTTCAATGGGGAAGTTTCAATGCGGAGGTTTCAATGGGGCAGTTTCAATGGGAAAGCTACAATGAGGAGGTTTCAATGGGGAGGTTTTAATGGGGATGTTTCAATGGGGAATTTTCAAAAGGGAAAATTTAATCGGGAGGTTTCAATGGGGAGGTTTCAATGGGCAAGTTTCAATGGGGAGGTTCCAATATGGTGGGTTCAATGGGGAAGTTTCAATGCGGAGGTTTTAATGGGGCAGTTTCAATGGGGAAGTTTCAATGGGGAAGTTTCAATGGGGAAGTTTCAATGGGGAGGTTTCAAAGGGGAAGTTTCATAGGGGAAGTTTCAAAGGAGAAGTTTCAAAGGGGAGGTTTCACTAGGGAAGTTTCAAAGGGGAGGTTTCAAAGGGGAAATTTCAAAGGGGAGGTTTCAAAGGGGAGGTTTCAAAGGGGAAGTTTCAAAGGGGAGGTTTCAAAGGGGAGGTTTCAATGGGGGAGGTTTCAATGGGGAGGTTTCAAAGGGGAAGTTTCAAAGGGGAGGTTTCAAAGGGGAGGTTTCAATGGGGAGGTTTCAATGGGGGAGGTTTCAATGGGGAGGTTTCAAAGGGGAAGTTTCAAAGGGGAAGTTTCAAAGGGGAGGTTTCAAAGGGGAGGTTTCAATGGGGAAATTTCAATGGGGAGGTTTCAACGGGGAAGTTTCATAGGGGAAGTTTCAAAGGGGAAGTTTCAAAGGGGAAATTTCAAAGGGGAGGTTTCAAAGGGGAAGTTTCAAAGGGGAAATTTCAAAGGGGAGGTTTCAAAGGGGAAGTTTCAAAGGGCAAGTTTCAAAGGGGAAGTTTTAATGGGGCAGTTTCAATGAGGAACTTTCCAAAGGTAAATTTTAATGTGGAGGTTTCATTGGGGAAGTTTCAATGGGGAAGTTTCAATGGGGAAGCTACAATGGGGAGGTTTTAATGGGGATGTTTCAGTGGGGAATTTTCAAAAGGGAAAATTTAAGGGGGAGGTTTCAACGGGGGAGTTTCAATGGGGAATTTTCAAAAGGGATATTTTAACAGGGCGATTTGAATGGGGAGGATTCAATGGGGAAATTTTAATGGGGAGGTGTCAATGAGGGAGTTTCAATGCGGAATTTTCAAAAGGGAAATTTTAATCGGGAGGTTTCAATGGGGAGGTTTCAATGGGGAGGTTTCAATGGGGAGGTATCAATGGGGAGGTTTCAATGGGGAGGTTTCAATGGGGAGGTATCAATGGGGAGGTTTCAAAGGGGAGATTTCAATGGAGAGGTTTCAATGGGGAGGTTTCAATGGGGAGGTTTCAATGGGGAGGTTTCAATGGGGAGGTTTCAATGGGGAGGTTTCAATGGGGAGGTTTCAATGGGGAGGTTTCAATGGCGAGGTTTCAACGGCGAGGTTTCAATGGGGAGGTTTCAACGGCGAGGTTACAATATGGTGGATTTTAATGGGGAGGTTTCAATGGGGAGGTTTTAATGGGGAGGTTTCAATGGGGTGGGTACAACGGGGAGGTTTTAATGGGGTAGTTTTAATGGGGAAGCGACAATGGGGAGGTTTCAATTGGGGATATTCAAAAGGGAAATTTTATTGGGGAGGTTTCAATGGGGAATTTTCAAAAGTGAAATTTTTTTGGGGAGTTTTCAATGGGGAGGAATGAATGGGGAGGTTTCGATGGGGTGGACTCAATGGGGAAGTTTCAATGGGGAGGATATAATGGAGCAGTTTCAATGGGGAAGCTATAATGGGGTAGATTCAATGGGGTGGATTCAATTGGGTGGATTCAATGGGGTGGATTCAATGGGGTGGATTCAATGGGATGGATTCAATGGGATGGATTCAATGGGATGGATTCAACGGAGTGGATTCAATGTGGTGGATTCAATGGGGTGGATTCAATGGGGTGGATTCAATGGGGAAGTTCCAATGGGGTGGATTTAATGGGGAAGTTTCAAAAGGGATATTTTAATAGGGAGGTTTGAATGGGGAGGATTCAATGGGGAAATTTTAATGGGGAGGTGTCAATGGGGAGTTTCAATGCGGAATTTTCAAAAGGGAAATATTGATCGGGAGGTTTCAATGGGGAGGTTCCAATAAGGTGGGTTCAATGGGGAAGTTTCAATGCGGAGGTTTTAATGGGGCAGTTTCAATGGGAAAGCTACAGTGAGGAGGTTTCAATGGGGAGGTTTTAATGGGGATGTTTCAATGGGGAATTTTCAAAAGGGAAAATTTAATCGGGAGGTTTCAATGGGGAGGTTTCAATGGGCAAGTTTCAATGGGGAGGTTCCAATATGGTGGGTTCAATGGGGAAGTTTCAATGCGGAGGTTTTAATGGGACAGTTTCAATGGGGAAGTTTCAATGGGGAAATTTCAATGGGGAGGTTTCAACGGGGAAGTTTCATAGGGGAAGTTTCAAAGGGGAAGTTTCAAAGGGGAAATTTCAAAGGGGAGGTTTCAAAGGGGAGGTTTCACTAGGGAAGTTTCAAAGGGGAAATTTCAAAGGGGAAGTTTCCAAGGGGAGGTTTCAAAGGGGAGGTTTCAAAGGGGAGGTTTCAAAGGGGAAGTTTCAAAGGGGAAGTTTCAAAGGGGAGGTTTCAAAGGGGAGGTTTCAATGGGGGAGGTTTCAATGGGGGAGGTTTCAAAAGGGAAGTTTCAAAGGGCAAGTTTCAAAGGGGAGGTTTTAATGGGGCAGTTTCAATGAGGAACTTTCCAAAGGTAAATTTTAATGTGGAGGTTTCAATGGGAAAGTTTCAATGGGGAAGTTTCAATGGGGAAGCTACAATGGGGAGGTTTTAATGGGGATGTTTCAGTGGGGAATTTTCAAAAGGGAAAATTTAATGGGGAGGTTTCAACGGGGGAGTTTCAATGGGGAATTTTCAAAAGGGATATTTTAACAGGGAGGTTTGAATGGGGAGGATTCAATGGGGAAATTTTAATGGGGAGGTGTCAATGAGGGAGTTTCAATGCGGAATTTTCAAAAGGGAAATTTTAATCGGGAGGTTTCAATGGGGAGGTTTCAATGGGGAGGTTTCAATGGGGAGGTTTCAATGGGGGGGTTTCAATGGGCAGGTATCAATGGGGAGGTTTCAAAGGGGAGGTTTCAATGGGGAGGTTTCAATGGGGAGGTTTCAATGGAGAGGTTTCAATGGGGAGGTTTCAATGGGGAGGTTTCAATGGGGAGGTTTCAATTGGGTGGGTACAACGGGGAGGTTTTAATGGGGTAGTTTTAATGGGGAAGCGAGAATGGGGAGGTTTCAATTGGGGATATTCAAAAGGGAAATTTTATTGGGGAGGTTTAAATGGGGAATTTTCAAAAGTGAAATTTTTTTGGGGAGTTTTCAATGGGGAGGAATGAATGGGGAGGTTTCGATGGGGTGGACTCAATGGGGAAGTTTCAATGGGGAGGGTATAATGGAGCAGTTTCAATGGGGAAGCTACAATGGGGTAGATTCAATGGGGTGGATTCAATTGGGTGGATTCAATGGGGTGGATTCAATGGGGTGGATTCAATGGGATGGATTCAATGGGATGGATTCAATGGGATGGATTCAACGGGGTGGATTCAATGTGGTGGATTCAATGTGGTGGATTCAATGGGGTGGATTCAATGGGGTGGATTCAATGGGGAAGTTCCAATGGGGAAGTTCCAATGGGGTGGATTTAATGGGGAAGTTTCAATGGGGAGGTTTCAATGGGGAAATTTCAAAAGGGATATTTTAATAGGGAGGTTTGAATGGGGAGGATTCAATGGGGAAATTTTAATGGCGAGGTGTCAATGGGGAGTTTCAATGCGGAATTTTCAAAAGGGAAATTTTAATTGGGAGGTTTCAATGGGGAGGTTCCAATAAGGTGGGTTCAATGGGGAAGTTTCAATGCGGAGGTTTCAATGGGGCAGTTTCAATGGGAAAGCTACAATGAGGAGGTTTCAATGGGGAGGTTTTAATGGGGATGTTTCAATGGGGAATTTTCAAAAGGGAAAATTTAATCGGGAGGTTTCAATGGGGAGGTTTCAATGGGCAAGTTTCAATGGGGAGGTTCCAATATGGTGGGTTCAATGGGGAAGTTTCAATGCGGAGGTCTTAATGGGGCAGTTTCAATGGCGAAGTTTCAATGGGGAAATTTCAATGGGGAGGTTTCAAAGGGGAGGTTTCACTAGGGAAGTTTCAAAGGGGAGGTTTCAAAGGGGAAGTTTCAAAGGGGAAATTTCAAAGGGGAAGTTTCCAAGGGGAGGTTTCAAAGGGGAGGTTTCAAAGGGGAGGTTTCAAAGGGGAAGTTTCAAAGGGGAAGTTTCAAAGGGGAGGTTTCAAAGGGGAGGTTTCAATGGGGGAGGTTTCAATGGGGAGGTTTCAATGGGGGAGGTTTCAATGGGGGAGGTTTCAAAGGGGAGGTTTCAAAGGGCAAGTTTCAAAGGGGAGGTTTTAATGGGGCAGTTTCAATGAGGAACTTTCCAAAGGTAAATTTCAATGTGGAGGTTTCATTGGGGAAGTTTCAATGGGGAAGTTTCAATGGGGAAGCTACAATGGGGAGGCTTTAATGGGGATGTTTCAGTGGGGAATTTTCAAAAGGGAAAATTTAACGGGGAGGTTTCAACGGGGGAGTTTCAATGGGGAATTTTCAAAAGGGATATTTTAACAGGGAGGTTTGAATGGGGAGGATTCAATGGGGAAATTTTAATGGGGAGGTGTCAATGAGGGAGTTTCAATGCGGAATTTTCAAAAGGGAAATTTTAATCGGGAGGTTTCAATGGGGAGGTTTCAATGGGGAGGTTTCAATGGGGAGGTATCAATGGGGAGGTTTCAATGGGGAGGTTTCAATGGGGAGGTATCAATGGGGAGGTTTCAAAGGGGAGGTTTCAATGGAGAGGTTTCAATGGGGAGGTTTCAATGGGGAGGTTTCAATGGGGAGGTTTCAATGGGGAGGTTTCAATGGCGAGGTTTCAACGGTGAGGTTTCAACGGCGAGGTTACAATATGGTGGATTTTAATGGGGAGGTTTCAATGGGGAGGTTTTAATGGGGAGGTTTCAATGGGGTGGGTACAACGGGGAGGTTTTAATGGGGTAGTTTTAATGGGGAAGCAACAATGGGTAGGTTTCAATTGGGGATATTCAAAAGGGAAATTTTATTGGGGAGGTTTCAATGGGGAGGAATGAATGGGGAGGTTTCGATGGGGTGGACTCAATGGGGAAGTTTCAATGGGGAGGGTATAATGGAGCAGTTTCAATGGGGAAGCTATAATGGGGTAGATTCAATGGGGTGGATTCAATTGGGTGGATTCAATGGGGTGGATTCAATGGGATGGATTCAATGGGATGGATTCAATGGGATGGATTCAACGGGGTGGATTCAATGTGGTGGATTCAATGGGGTGGATTCAATGGGGTGGATTCAATGGGGAAGTTACAATGGGGAAATTTCAATGGGGAGGTATCAATGGGGGAGTTTCAATGGGGAATTTTCAAAAGGAAAATTTTAATGGGGAGGCTTGAATGGGGAGGTTTGAATGGGGAGGTTTGAATGGGGGGGGTTTGAATGGGGGGGTTTGAATGGGGGGGTTTGAATGGGGGGGTTTGAATGGTGGCCGTTCGCATGGGGGGTTCGCATGGGGGGGTTCCCATGCAGGGGTTCCCATGCGGGGGTTCCCATGCAGGGGTTCCCATGCGGGGGTTCCCATGCTGGGCTATGTTCTGCCGGGACGTTTCAATAGGAAAGTTTCAAACATACGAACATGGGAACAAAGAGCAGGAGTAGGCCATTTAGCCCCTGGAGCCTCCTCTGGCATTGAATAAGATCATGGCTGATCTGTGAGGAAACCTGAAATCTGCAGCCCACCTACCCCTGATAACCTATCACCCCCTTGCTTACCAAGAATCTATGCAACTCTGCCTTAAAATTATTCAAAGACTCATGACCCACTGAGTAAAAAAATTTCTCCTCATCTCTGTTTTAAATGGGTGACCCCTTATTTTTAAACAGTGACCCCTAGTTCGAGATTCTCCAACAAGATGAAAACCCTCTCCACATCCACCCTACCATAACCCCTCAGGATCTTATATGTTTCATTCAAGTCACCTCTTACTTTTCTATACTCCAGTGGATACTCCAGTCTAGTCTGTCCAACCTTTCCTCATAAGACAACCCAGCCATTCCAGGTATTAGTTGAGTAAACCTTCTCCGAACTGCTTCTAACGCATTTACATCCTTCCTTAAATAAGGTGACCAATACTGTACACAGCCGGGAAATTTCACCGGGGAGATTTCAACAGGGCAGTTACAGCTGGGAAGTTTGAGCTCGGAAGCTTCATGGGAAGTATAGTCGGGTAGCTTCTTCCGGGATGTTTCAACAGGGAACTTATATCTGGGAAGTTTCAATGGGGAAGGTTCAGCTGGGACATTTCTGCCAAGAAGCTTCAACAGGGAAATTTCAAGGAAGTTTCAATGGGGAAATTTGAGCTTGGAACTTTCAACGGGGAAGTTTCACCGGGGAAGTTTCACCAGGGAAGTTTCAACAGGGAAGTTTCACCAGGAACTTTCAGCTTGGTAGTTTCAGCCCAGAAGCTTCAGTGGGGAAACCTAGAAAAATGGGAGCAGGAGTAGGTCATTCGGCCCTCGAGCCTGTTCCACCATTCAATATGATCATAGCTGACGCTCTATCTCAACGAGGAAGTTTCAGCTGGGAATTTTCAATGGGGAAGTTTCAATGTGGAAGATTCAAGAAGGAAGTTTTAGCAGGGATGTTTCACCATGGAAGTTTCAACAAGGAAGCTTCAAAGAAGAAGTTCCAGTGGGGAAGCCTCAGCGGGGATGATTAAACGGGGAACTTTCTACGGGGAAGTTTCAGCCGGAAGCTTCCAAGGGTTAATTTCAATGGGGCAATTTCAATGGAAGTTTAAGTGGGGAAGCTTCAATAGGGAACTTTGCTCGGGGAAGTTCAGCCGGGAAGTTTCAGCCCGGAAACTTCAATGGTGATCTTTCAAATGAGAAGTTTTAACGGGGAATTTTCACAACAGTGGACCACAGCCCAAATTACTTATGGGCATATTGAACTTTTTAAGGATGACGTGTTTTTTGAAAAGCAAAGACACTTGAGTAAAAGATGGCTGAGAATGTAAAGTAACTACTTCTGGGAAATTCCTACGTGCATTATAGTTGACTGACTAATCTCGAGAGAACATGGAATGTCACATGTAAAATGATGTCAAGGCCTACTTCAGACGCTTGAAAGGAAGAAATTAAATACAAAAGACTGAACTTTAATCTCCTGTGGTTGCAGAGACAATGGAGACTGTTTACCACATCTCAGCAGAAACCATCTCCTGTTGAGTTATATCTCAGAATGTGGAAATAGTCTGAGTTGAAAGAAAACGGACTCCGAGTGAAAGATTTGTTTGTTTTTTCCCATCCAGGAATAGACAAGGAAATGGGTTAAAAAGCTAGCTGCAGACCTGATCTGGGGGTGCTAGACTGCTGTGACTGCAGAAGAAGATCAATCTGTAGGCCCTCTCTCTCTCTCTCTGTTACTGGAGGCAAGTCACCAAAGTCACAGTCAAAAAGGAAACAGGACAGCTACTTCAGCTAACCCGCAGAAACAAGTGTCTCCAAACCAACTGCTAAAGTCAGCTGTACTGGAATCACCCAACTTAATGTCCACAATGTTTCGCCATCTACTCCTCACGGACAAACCAAAGGCTGCTTCATATTTTTTTTCACTTTTATTTGGACTCAACTTCTTATTTCTGAGCTGTGTATATGTATGTTGTGTTTTTATTATTTTTTCTCGGGTTTTTAGTAACTAATAAACTTACTCTTTCTTTGACTCCAGAAAGCCTGATTAAATTGGCTCCTTTTAAAACATATATACATTTGGACAGGGAAAAGGTATTCACAGGGGAAGGGATCCCTTTTAAATGAACCTTGTTGTGACCAACCAAGGGGGTTGAATAAAGAAGGGGAAGCCAGTTCATTCCTCCTCACCCGGGAGCATAACAAAATTGGGGTCCCGTTCAGTAGGTTAACAAATTGGGGGACCTCGCCCAGGGACTGGTTGTAACAAACTGGGGGTTCAGTGCCAGAATAATTCCCACAGACAAAATGAAAGAATTAAAGTGGGGAAAGTAAATTGTTTGTCTGAAACCAAATTTTTAAAAAGACAGAAAAAGGTTTTCTTGAGCCTGCCCTACTGAAGTGTAAAAACATCTACATTTGATGCCAGTGTTTATACAGGTGGAAGGGATGTTAGTTATGAAAATGTAAGAATAAATGGGTCATTCTCGCTTTGGCAGGCTGTGACTAGTGGGGTACCACAAGAATCAGTGCTTGGGCCCCAGTCGTTCACAATATATATCAATGATTTGTATGTGGGGACAAAATGTAGTATTTCAAAGTTCGTGGATGATGCAAAGCTAGGTGGGAATGTGTGTTGTGGGGAAGATGTAAAGTGGCTACAGGAGGATTTGGACAGACTTAATGAGTGGGCAAGAACATGGCAGATGGAATATAATGTGGAAAAATGTGAGCTTATCCACTTTGGCAGAAGGAACGGATGTGCAGAGTATTTCCTAAATGGTAAGAGATTAGAAAGTGTAGATGTACAAAGGGACCTGGGTGTCCTTATCCATGAGTCACTGAAAGCTAACATGCAGGTGCAGCAGGCAACTAGGGAGGCTAATGGAATGTTAGCCTTTATCACAAGAGGATTTGAGTACAGGGGTCGTGAATCACAGAATCAGAATCACAAAGCACACAGTGCAGAAGAGGCCCTTCGGCCCATCGAGTCTGCACCGACACATGAGAAACACCTGTCCTACCTTCCTAATCCCATTTGCCAGCACTTGGCCCATAACCTTGAACGTTATGATGTGCCAAGTGCTCATTCAGGTACTTTTTAAAGGATGTGAGGCAACCTACCTCCACCACCCTCCCAGGCAGCGCATTCCAGACCGTCACCACCCTCTGGGTAAAAAAGTTTTTCCTCACATCTCCCCTAAACCTCCTGCCCCTCACCTTGAACTTGTGTCCCCTCGTGAAGTCTTGCTTCAATTATATAGAAGCTTGGTTAGACCGCACCGGGAGTACTGTGTGCAGTTTTGATCCCCTTACCTTAGGAAGGATATTATTGCCATGGAGGGAGTGCAGTGAAGGTTCACCAGACTTGTTCCAGGGATGGTAGGACTGTTTTATGAAGAGAGATTGGGGAAACTGGGCCTGTATTCTCTAGAGTTTCGAAGAATGAGAGGTGATCGCATTGAAACCTACAAAATACTTAAAGGAAGAGACAGGGTAGATGCAGGTAAGATGTTTCCCCTGGGGGAACCAGGGGACACAATTTCAAAATAAGGGGGAAGCCACTTCCGACTGAGATTAGGAGAAATTTCTTTACTCAGAGGTTTGTGAATCTTTGGAATTCTCCACCCCAGAGGGCCGTGGAAGCTCAGTCATTGAGTATGTTTAAGGTAGAGATTGACAGATTTCTGATTAATAATAACATAAAGGGTTAGGGGATAGTGTGGGTAAAAGGCAAACGTGTTTGATCAGCCATGATTGTATTGAATGGCAGAGCAGGCTCGATGGGCTGAATGGCCTTCTCCTGTTCCTCTGTAATCACTTTGCCCCTCAAACAGCTAAAACAACTAGCGAGGCGTTTAGGATTAGAATTTCCTCCAAAAGCCAGAAATTTTAAAAGGGGTGACCAACGGTCTACAGGTGGAAATTGAGGATGATGAAATGGATAGAGCAGCGGTCAAGAGATTAAAATTGAAGCAGCGGAAATAAGAATTTCAGGAAAGAGAAAAGGAATGAGGAAGGGAAAGAGAAAGAGAGAAAGGGAAAAGACAGGAAAGGGAACAGAGAGAACAGACAGAATTTCAGGGCAGAGAGGGGGAAAGGGAGTTTAAACTAAAGCAGCTCGAGCTGAGGGGCAGGGATCCTACTGTGTCCCTTGAAGAAATCACAAACTCAGACTTAAAGGCTGAGGCAATCCAGTTTGCTCATTTAATCCCTAAATTTGATGAAGCAGAGATGGAAACTTCTTTATCTCTTCCGAGTGGTTAGCACAGCAGTTAAAGTGGCCAGTCCAACAGTGACCCCTATTACTGCAGAGTAAACTTTCAGGAAAAGCTCACGAGGTTTACTCCCTCTTGTCTGAGGAAAGTGCTGTTGACTATGAAGCAGCAAAAAGGGTCATTTTAAGTGGGTACCAGTTAGTTCCAGAGGCATACAGTCAGTAATACCACAATCTCAGGAAACAGCCTGACCAGACATACCTGCAACTTGCTTTTGAACACTGGGTGAGAACACTTAAAACAGGAACCACTTACGAAAACCTCCATGAAATAACTCTCCTCGAGGAGTTTAAAAACTCCCTACCCTTCCCAATAAGAACACACCTAGAGGAACAGAGGGTGTCGGACCAGGCAGGCAGCCTGATGATTATGAGCTGATCACAAACTCTTCTCCGCAAAAGAGACCCTCCCCTAGTAACCCCCAGCTAACTGGAAAGGATAGAGGTGGAGAGAGTGATAGGAAACTGAACCCCCATGGGAGAGAAGGAAATGTTGGGACCCTCCTCAGCACAGAAAGGATGGTGCTGAGATGAAAAGTGAGGCCAAGAAGCTGAAAGGAGGGTGGAGGGGTGGGCACCTCCGGGTCAACTGCTGGAGGTTACAGGAAAAAACAAGTGGGATTTATTGGGGCACATACACCCTGTGCAGAGAATGGGAGTCAGTCAGGGAGCATAGCAGACCAGGCTATGGCTCTGACTGCGGCTGTGAATCCCTGTAGAGGCATTTCTGAGAGTGCAGGTGAGGTTAAACAAACTCCTGAGAATTACAAGGATTTTGTCACATTTCCCCAGCGTAAGGAGAGTAAGCCTGACATGATACTGAGGGATAAAGCGGCCAGCCAGACTCTACCGCTGGGAAAAGGCATGACCTTCCCACCAGAGAGTGCAGTAAGTGTCAAGGTGCTGGTAAAGGGGATTGAAGGAAGATATCTGCCCATCTCCTTATACCAGGCACGTCTGGAGTGCGACCTTGTGTCAGGAACAGTGACTGTGGGAGTCATCCCCAGTTTGCCTGTGGACAGGGTTGACCTTGGCAATGACCTGGCAGAATCAAAGGTAATAGCATCCCCAGTGGTCTCAGAGAAGCCAACTGAGGTCAGGGAGACAGAAAAGCTGCAGGAGAAAGTGCCTGGCATTTTCCCTGACTGTGTGGTAACCTGGGCTATGGCCAGGCAAGCTTCATCAGCGGAGGCTGAAGTGGCACTGCAGACAGAAGACCCTACAGTCTGGTTATCTGAAACATTTATCGGAAGTCTAGAAGACCTCAAGGAAGTAATAAATTGATCTTCCTTGGGTGACCTATTGTTAAAAACATTAGCTCAGACTGCACACACTGAAGCTGAGGCAGAAGCAGTCCCTGAATGCTACTACATTGAAAATGAGGTGCTGATGAAGAAATGGAGACTCCTTCACCGACCTGCAAATGAGGAGTGGACAGTGATCCACCAGGTGGTGGTGCCGCTAGGGTACTGGTGCCACTAGGGGGCTACTGGTGCCGCTAGGGGGGTACTGGTGCCACTAGGGTACTGGTGCCGCTAGGGTACTGGTGCCGCTAGGGGGGTACTGGTGCCGCTAGGGTACTGGTGCCGCTAGGGTACTGGTGCCGCTAGGGGGGTACTGGTGCCGCTAGGGTTCTGGTGCCACTAGGGGGGTACTGGTGCCGCTAGGGGGGTACTGGTGCCGCTAGGGTACTGGTGCCACTAGGGGGGTACTGGTGTCGCTAGGGGGGTACTGGTGCCGCTAGGGTACTGGTGCCACTAGGGGGTTACTGGTGCCGCTAGGGGGGTACTGGTGCCGCTAGGGTACTGGTGCCACTAGGGGGGTACTGGTGCCGCTAGGGGGGTACTGTTGCCGCTAGGGTACTGGTGCCACTAGGGGGGTACTGGTGCCGCTAGGGGGGTACTGGTGCCGCTAGGGTACTGGTGCAGCTAGGGTACTGTTGCGGCTAGGGTACTGGTGCCGCTAGGGTACTGTTGCGGCTAGCTCACAAAATTCCAATGGCTGGTCATGTCGGTATATGCGAAACCCAAGCCTGCATCAGCCAGCATTTTTACTGGCCACACCTCCACAGGGATGCAGTAAGGTTTTGTAGAACCTGTCACACCTGCCAGGTTGTGGGAAACCCCAGTCCGCAATAAAACCTGCACCTAGGATTCCCGTGCCGGCTTTTGCGGAACCATTTAGCAAGGTGTTAGAGGACTGTGTGGGGCCCCTACCCAAAACAAAAGGGGGCTATCAGTGTATCCTTACCATCATGGATAGGCTGTTCCCCTGAGAATCACATCTACTGAAACAGTGAGGGAATTGACCCAATTCTTTACCAGGTATGGTCTACCCACCGAGGTCCAGTCAGATCAGGGCTCAAATTTCATGTCCAAAATATTCCAGGAAGTCATGGGTAACCTGGGCTGAAGACTTCAGTGTATCAACCACAGTCGCAGGGGGCACTAGAACGTACCACTAGACCCTAAAGACAATGTCCAGGGCATGCTGTCACCAGTACCCCCATGACTGGGATAAAGGACTGGGTTTTCTTCTGTTCACCACCGGTGATGCAGCCAATGAGACCACCGGGTTTAACTCCTTTGAATTAGTTTATGGACACCAAGTGTGAGTGTTAGGGGGAAGAAAGTAAATGAGAATTTATGGTAAGGGAGAATTCATTATAAGGGAATGAATTACTTAAATTAGAATCTATAGGCAGGCCAGCGCAAACCAGTAAATCAACAATTAAACAGTTAAACCAGATGAACCTTATACACTCTCAAACTTTGTACACCTTCAGGGTTTGCAATCACCAGCAAGGTCCTGGGAGTCAGACTGGAGTCAGAGGAAGTGTGCTCTTCAACAGATAGGGGAAGGACAGATGGTCCCAGCTTAGATAGGAGGGAAGGTCTCTGCCTGGGTGAAGGTGGGGTCAGATGATGCATGTACCTTTTACCAGAGACATGTCTGTTTAACGTAAACCTATATGTTGACAAGATCGGAATCTGGAGGATGTTCTTGTACGTGACCAATAATGTATAAATATGGTGAAGACTTGTAGTTTAGCAGAGTACTGTCTCAAGCTGTATTGAGATAGTGCCCTCCTTGCAATTGCTCGAATAAACGATCGTAACCTGTACCTGTGTCTCCTGTGGTCCGTTCATCAAAGATACCATCAGTGAGAGCCTCAGAAACTAATTAAGGAGAGGTTTTAAAGAACAGAAGGAGGAAGTCCCCATGTTAGACTACATAACAGTGTTCCGGGAGAGACTCATGTGAGCCTGTGATGTGGCCCCAGAGCACTTAAAAATCTCCCAGGCAGCTATGAAGAGACAGGCAGACTAACATGCTAGGGCCCGAACCTTTCAGCCAGGAGACTCTGTGTTAGTCCAATACCAGGTGAACCCCTAAAAGCCCGGTTCAGTGGCCTGTACAGAGCAGCAAAGAAGCTCGGGGAAGTGAAATATCTAATTGAGACCCCAGATCGGTGGAAAAAGCAAAGGTTGTGCCATGTCAACATTATAAAGTAATATCACAGCCGAGAGGGGGGGTCAAGCAGGTAATGGTCTGTCCCATTGCCACCGACCCAGAGGATGAGGGTAGCAGTGGGGATAAATTGGACTGAGGTGTGGGTGAGGCCCACATTGAACCCCCTATTACTCGGCTAACAAACACAGAGATACTAATGAACTTATACTGCTTATTCACCCACCTAAATCCTCCTGTGCAGAGCAGTGAGCAGACTTGTCGAGGCTGCTCCCTGTATTTAAAGGTTTATGCAGAGACAAGCCACACTTAGCTCTACGTGATGTGGATGTTGCCATCAGGTAACATCCCTATCATCTAGGCTCTGAAAAGGTGGCCCAGGTTCGGGAGGTGATTAACTACGTGCTGGAGCACCAACTAATAGGGCCCAGCAGCAGTAGCTGGAGCTCCCCAGTTGTGCTCGTGCCCAAGCTGGATGGCTCCACAAGGTTTGGCATTGACTACCGAAAGGTTAATGCAGTGACCAGATACCACAGCTGGAAGACTGCATAGATAGGGTCGGTAAAGCAGCCTACATTACAAAGGTAGATTTATTCAAGGGATACTGGCAGGTTCCCTTGACTGCCCGCGTGAAGGAAATCTCCGCCTTCGTAACTCCAGATGGGTCATACCAGTGTCAAGCCTTGCCATTTGGACTCCGAAATGCCCCAGCCACCTCTCAAAGGCTGATGAACCTGGTAGTTAGTGGCGGGCTTATCCAATTGCATCATGTACCTAGACAACCTCCTTGTGTCCAGGAACACCTGGGAAACTCATTTAGAGCAACTGGAAGCTCTCTTCCAGAAAGTACAGTCAGCTGACCTAGTGGTCAATCTCGCAAAAAGCGAGTTCGCTAAGGCTCAGGTGACCTATCTAGGACACGTAGTGGGTCAAGGACAAGTACTGCTCAGGGCTGCAAAGGTACAAGCAGTAGCACAATTCCCCATTCCCACAACAAAATGGAAAATCATGAGGTTCTTGAGGATGTGTGGGTCCTATCGAAAGTTTGTCCCAAACTTCAGCGCAGATGCCACTCTGCTGACAGTCCAACTACAGAAAAAAGCAAAGGTAGTCTGGACTGAGAAACGCCAGACAGCTTTTGAAAGGCTGAAACCTTTTTAATAGGAGAGCCTGTGCTTGCAGCTCTGGACTTTAACCAAGCATTTAAAGTAGCCATCGATGCAAGTGACATCGGGGTAGTGGCTGTCCTCCTCTAGGAACATGAATCAGAGATAGAGTGACCAATCAGCTACTTACCCAAAAAACTAAAAAACCCATCAGAAACGGTACTCCAGTGGAGAAGGAAACCCTTGGTTTATCACTGGCTCTCATACACTTTGAGGTCTATGGGCTGAAATGGATACAGGGAGACCACAGTCTAAAACTGTCCACAACCACTTAACCTTTGTGGAAAAGTTTAAGAAACATGATGTCAGGTTATTCTATTGGAGTTTGTTTCTCCAACTGTACCACCTAAAAATCACCCACATTGCTGGGAAATCAGATGTGATTGCAGACGCCCTGTCCAGAACTTAAAGAGACCCGGTTAGAACTGAAAATATAATATTGTCCAAGGCTAGAAGAATGAATGTGTGTGTGTGAGTGTGTTTGTTGTTTTACATATTTCTTTCCCTTTGTAATGAAATGAAAATGAATGTGGAAGTGTCATGACAACAGATTACAGCCCCAAATTACTTATGGGCAGATTGAACTTTTTAAGGAAGGCGTGTTTTTAAAAAAGACATACAAGCAAAGATACTGAGCAAAAGGTGGCTAAGAATGTAAAGTAACCAATTCTGGAAAATTCCTATGTGGATTATACTTGACTGACTAGTCCCAAGAGAACATGGAATGTTCCCCTAAAAGAGTGTCAAGGCCTACTTCAGACACACTTGAAAGGAAGGAATAAAATGCAAAAGACTGAACTTTAATCTCCTGTGGTTGCAGAGACAATGGAGACTGATTACCACATCTCAGTAGTCATTCAAAACCATACTCAGTTCTGTTGAAGGGTCGTGAGGACTCGAAACGTCGACTCTTTTCTTCTCCACCGATGCTGCCAGACCTGCTGAGTTTTTCCAGGTAATTCTGTTTTTGATTCAAAACCATCTCCTGTTGAGTTGTGTCTCAGTTATATCTGAGTTGAAAGAAAACGGACTCTGGGCAAAAGATGTTTTTTTTTCCCCTTTCCTGGAATACACAAGGAAATGGGTTAAAAGCTAGCTGCAAACCTGGTCTGGGGGTGCTTGTGTGCTGCGACAGCAGAAGATGATCAACTTGTTAGCAAAGTTATCTCTCTCTCTCTCGTTGGAGGCGATTGAGCAAAACCACAATCAAAAAGGAAACAGGACAGCTTCTTCAGCCAACCTGCAGAATCAAGTGTCTCCAAACCAACTGCTAAACTGCAAGTCAGCTCTCCTGGAATCACCCAACTTAACGGCCGCAACGTGTCGTTATCTACCCCTCATGGACAAGCCAAAGACTGATTCGTGTATCCTTTTTTAACTTTTATTGGGCTCAACTTCTCATTTCTGATCCGTGTGTATATGTTTTATGTTTTTCTTGGGTGTTTAGTAACTAATAAACTTACTCTTTCTTTGAGTCAAGAAAGACTGGTTAAGTTGGTTCCTTTTAAAACATAAATACATTTGGACCAGGAACAGGCATCCACAGGAAGGATCCCTTTGAAATTAGCCTTACTGTGAGCAGCCCGGGGGGTTTGAATGATGAAGTGGGGCCGGCTCATTCCTCCCCGCCCAGGAACAGAACAGAATGGGGGTCCGGTTCGGGAAGTTAACAGACTAGGGGCCTGTCGGGTACGGGTTGTAAGGAGTTTCACCGGTACTCAGGGAGGTTCAATCCAGGCACTGGGGAGGGAGAAGGGGCCGGCTTCCTCCGCCAGGGGGCGGCAGTGAGGGAATTGCTCCATCTCAGGGCTAGCACACGCAGGCTGGGCTGAATGGCCTCTTCCTGATTCTCAGTCTCTCAGGGGAGGAGCTGCGGCCGCCTCCCGGACCCGAGCGATCACACCCTCGGCCTGAAGGAGCAGCGGAGCCCGGGGAGAGGGAGAGGCCCCGGGCCCCGGGCCGAAGCGGGAGCGGCGCCGCTCCGGCGACATGAGGAGGTCGGGACCGCTGGAGCTGCGGCGATGGAGTGAGGGCCGCCCAGGCCCCGGCCCCGGCCCCGGCGTCGCCGCTCTGCACCGGGCCGCAGAGATGCTGCAGCTGCGGAGGGATTTCCCGGGGGCTCTGGCGGCCTCTCAGCGGGGCCTAGAGCTGGAGGAGAGCGGCAGCAGGTAGGGAAATGAGACCGGGGGGGGGGGGAGGAGAGGGGAGGGGGTGTCAATGGGGTGGGGGAGGAGAGGGGAGGGGGCGTCAATGGGGTGGGGGAGGAGAGGGGAGGAGAGGGGAGGGGGCGTCAATGGGGTGGGGGAGGAGAGGGGAGGGGGTGTCAATGGGGAGGGGGAGGAGAGGGGAGGGGGTGTCAATGGGGAGGGGGAGGAGAGGGGAGGGGGCGTCAATGGGGTGGGGGAGGAGAGGGGAGGAGAGGGGAGGGGGCGTCAATGGGGTGGGGGAGGAGAGGGGAGGGGGTGTCAATGGGGAGGGGGAGGAGAGGGGAGGGGGCGTCAATGGGGTGGGGGAGGAGAGGGGAGGAGAGGGGAGGGGGCGTCAATGGGGTGGGGGAGGAGAGGGGAGGGGGTGTCAATGGGGTGGGGGAGGAGAGGGGAGGAGAGGGGAGGGGGCGTCAATGGGGTGGGGGAGGAGAGGGGAGGGGGCGTCAATGGGGTGGGGGAGGAGAGGGGAGGAGAGGGGGCGTCAATGGGGTGGGGGAAGAGAGGGGAGGAGAGGGGAGGGGGTGTCAATGGGGAGGGGGAGGAGAGGGGAGGGGGCGTCAATGGGGTGGGGGAGGAGAGGGGAGGAGAGGGGAGGGGGCGTCAATGGGGTGGGGGAGGAGAGGGGAGGGGGTGTCAATGGGGTGGGGGAGGAGAGGGGAGGAGAGGGGAGGGGGCGTCAATGGGGTGGGGGAGGAGAGGGGAGGGGGCGTCAATGGGGTGGGGGAGGAGAGGGGAGGAGAGGGGGCGTCAATGGGGTGGGGGAAGAGAGGGGAGGAGAGGGGAGGGGGTGTCAATGGGGAGGGGGAGGAGAAGGGAGGGGGCGTCAATGGGGTGGGGGAGGAGAGGGGAGGAGAGGGGGCGTCAATGGGGTGGGGGAAGAGAGGGGAGGAGAGGGGAGGGGGTGTCAATGGGGAGGGGGAGGAGAGGGGAGGGGGCGTCAATGGGGTGGGGGAGGAGAGGGGAGGGGGCGTCAATGGGGTGGGGGAGGAGAGGGGAGGGGGTGTCACTGGGGTGGGGGAGGGGAGGGGAGGAGAGGGGGCGTCAATGGGGTGGGGGAGGAGAGGGGAGGGGGTGTCAATGGGGTGGGGGAGGAGAGGGGAGGGGGTGTCACTGGGGTGGGGGAGGGGAGGGGAGGAGAGGGGGCGTCAATGGGGTGGGGGAGGAGAGGGGAGGGGGCATCAATGGGGTGGGGGAGGAGAGGGGAGGAGAGGGGAGGGGGTGTCAATGGGATAGGGGAGGAGAGGGGAGGGGGTGTCAGTGGGGTGGGGGAGGGGAGGAGAGGGGAGGGGGCGTCAATGGGGTGGGGGAGGGGAGGGGAGGAGAGGGGAGGGGGCGTCAATGGGGTGGGGAAGGGGAGGAGAGGGGAGGGGGTGTCAATGGGGTGGGGGAAGAGAGGGGAGGGGGCGTCAATGGGGTGGGGGAGGAGAGGGGAGGGGGCGTCAATGGGGTGGGGGAGGAGAGGGGAGGGGGCGTCACTGGGGTGGGGGAGGAGGGGGGAGGGGGTGTCACTGGGGTGGGGGAGGGGAGGAGAGGGGAGGGGGCATCAATGGGGTGGGGGAGGAGAGGGGAGGGGGTGTCAATGGGGTGGGGGAGGAGGGGGGAGGGGGTGTCAATGGGGTGGGGGAGGAGAGGGGAGGGGGTGTCAATGGGGTGGGGGAGGGGAGGGGAGGAGAGGGGAGGGGGCGTCAATGGGGTGGGGGAGGAGAGGGGAGGGGGTGTCAATGGGGTGGGGGAGGAGAGGGGAGGGGGCGTCAATGGGGTGGGGGAGGAGAGGGGAGGGGGCGTCACTGGGGTGGCCGAGGGGGTGTCACTGGGGTGGGGGAGGGGAGGGGAGGGGGCATCACTGGGGTGGGATGGGGGAGAAGGTGTCATTGGGTATGTGTGGTGTTCACTGGGTGGGCAGTGTGTCACTGTGCACCCACACTGCTCCCAGCCACATGGGGAACTGCTGTTGTCCCTAGTTTGTATGATGTTGAGTATGTGCTGCATGTGGATCACTCATTAAATGATTGGATTGTGTCTCCTAATCTTCATTCAGCACTGTCCGAAGTGGGGATGTGAAATTCTCCTTGTGCATCATTGGAATTCAGGCCCTGGCTGAACTGAACCACTGGGACCAAGTGTTGGGCTGGGTCCTGGAAATCTATGAGATCCCAGAGAAAATCCCTGTCAAAATCCTTCAGATCTGGTGAGTTTATTCATCTCCTTGAAAGTGGACACACATCAACATTAATCTCACAAATCGCCAGGATGCTGGGCTGAATGATCATTTACTTTGTGAAATGTTTGTCATTCAGCTCCAAAAGCTCAGGGTTCTACAAAAGAACTGGGGATTGTTTCGGGTCATTGTGGATTGGTACTAAAAACAGGAAAAGCAGTGGTTCAGTCAGGGATCCCCCCACTCATTCAAACCACATGCTGAGAGAATGATGGAGTCCCACCATGTGAGAGAGAGAACTTCACTCTGTATCTAACCCTGTGCTGTACCTGTCCTGGGAGTGTTTGATGGGGACAGTGTAGAGGGAGCTTTACTCTGTATCTAACCCCGTGCTGTACCTGTCCTGGGAGTGTTTGATGGGGGCAGTGTAGAGGGAGATTTACTCTGTATCTAACCCCGTGCTGTACCTGTCCTGGGAGTGTTTGATGGGGACAGTGTAGAGGGAGCTTTACTCTGTATCTAACCCCGTGCTGTACCTGTCCATGGGAGTGTTTGATGGGGACAATGTAGAGGGAACTTTACTCTGTATCTAACCCTATGCTGTACCTGTCCATGGGAGTGTTTGATGGGGACAATGTAGAGGGAGCTTTTATCTGTATCTAACCCCGTGCTGTACCTGTCCTGGGAGTGTTTGATGGGGACAGTGTAGAGGGAACTTCAGTCTGTATTTAACCTTGTACTGTACCCGCCCTGGACTTTTGTTACTTCCCAAGAGTGAAGCTTAACCTGCTGAGTCTTTGCAGCATTTTCTGTTCTTCTTTCAATGAATCAGATGATCAAGTTCTTTACCTGATGAATCTGTGTGGGCTCTTTGTGATATTACAGCAACTGTTCCATGTTGTAAGCCCTGAGGAAGCCACTGATGCTGTAAGCTCGGCCTCTGAAATTAGCAATGTTGGAAGCTGATGAATTTGTGTTTGTCTGTGTGTATGACAGCATCGTTCTGTACAGCAAGGTTGGTGAGCCAAGCCGGATGCAGCAGATAGTGGGCAGTTGGTTGAAGCACTGGACCAGTCCGAGCGCCCTGGGCTGTGGTCCAGGGCTGGTGTTGGAGCTGTACCTGCTGCACGTACTGCTACCACTTGGACTTTATGCCGAAGCGGAGGAATTGATCCTGGAAACAGCATTGCTGACAGACCAGCAGAGGGGAACAGTGCTACAGGTCATAGAAAATAGGAGATCCCAGCAGCAGGAGCAAGTGTCAGTGGGCATCAGGAGCCACGTTCCAGCAGGCTCCAGTCAGCATAGACATCCAGGTAACTGTCTTCAGCACGGCTTCCCTCCCCCACCCTGTGTAACTGTGTCTGCCCTTGCCCAGCAGAACTGCCCCTGTTGGCCCTCTGCAAAGCTCTTTGCCCCCTTTCCCTGAACTCCCAAGGAGTTAATGGGTGCCAACTAATTAATGAGTTAATGGGTGCCAACAGTCCTCCACACTGTCCTAGCCTTGATCATTAGCTGTCAGCAGGGTAATGAACCATACAACCCCAATCCTGCTGTCACTGCCCAGTGTGTGTGACAGAATGAGGTGCTTTACACATCAGCAGTATGTTTGTCAGACAGTATCATCCATTAACACTCTGCTAGCAACAGAATGAATGGATTCCTGAAATCACACTTTGCTCTTGAGTTAACAACTTCAGGAAAGGATAATGAGTAATTATTCCTAGGAATAGGAAGAGTACCAGCTGTACCCTCAAAAACCCTTCCCCATCTCCCTCTGGCTTCTTCCCAGCCCCCTCTCTCTACCCCTCCGCCCCCCCCACTTCCCCCTCAGCTTTCTGCCCATCCTGTAACACTGGAACTTCTCTTATCAAAGGCACATGTGATACCTTATGTGTCTGTGATTCTGTCAAACTATCTCTTTGTTTCCTCTCCACTGTCATCCAGCTGCACTCGCCTGCTTCTATTCTTCTCTATTCAGTCATAGCCAGAGAGCTGCCTTCACTGGCTTCTCTTTCCATTCCTGCAGTTCCCTAACAATCTTTCTTTGGCAACTTTCTGTCACTCATCTACTTGCTGCCACTCGGCATCATCATCCAAAAGCACAATGTCAGTTGCTTCCTGAACACTGATGACATACTCCCCTGTTGCCTCTGATTTGCCAAGCTGCTTGTCTGATGTCCAGTACTGTATGAGCTTAAAGTTTCTCCAATTAAATATTGAGAAGACATTGTCAGTCCTCATCCTCAGTCCCCACCACAAACTCTGTTCCTTAGTCACCAACTCCATTCCTCTCCCTGGCAACTGCCTCAGGCTAAACCAGACCATTCACAACCTTCATTCCTTCATTTCATATTTGACCCTGAGATAAGCTTCCGACATATCTGCACCATGACCAAGCTCTGTGACATTGCCTGACTCTGCTCATTTATCTGCTGCTGCAATCCTCATCCATGCCTGTGTTACCTCAAGACTCGATGATTTAAACATGCTCCTGGCCGACTCCCATCTCGCCTGCTCCAACAGTATTGACCTGGTTGGGTTTTATGAGAATGATGAAAGCTCGTTATGCTGACTTATTTTCCTCTCTGTCTCTCTCTGTTTGCAGCACACAACTCACTGTTCAAAGTTATTCAGCAAGTGCTGGCATTGTCCTGTAGGTGCCTGCATTCGGTGTCTCTCCGCAAGTTGTTTTTGGCTGTGTTTTTAGCCTACCTGCTGATTGTCAGACTGGACCCTGGTGAGTGTATTCCGCTAGTTCATGTTTTCCCCTCCTCCCAACTTCTTCCTCCAAAGACTGATGACATCCTTCTCTGAGCTCTGACAATGCTGTTCTCAGTACAGTCAGTAGGAGCTGATTCTTATAGCCAGTATCGATGGTGTCCTGCCCCTTCTGATAATGTTACACCTGGGATTGGTTGCTGATCATATGAAGAACCACTGTTACCGACTGTTTGGTGCTAAACCACAGTTACCCTCCTGCTGAGTTAGATCTTTACTTTTTTTTTAAATGGCTTGGATAACGAGCTCTTATTTTCACAGCCCTCTGCACTCCACAAGCGTAGTGACACTAAAGCTTATTCAGCACATAACTGATGCTTTCTGAGTGTTCAGCTAGCTTCGAACAGAGCTGTGATGATCCAAGGACTTTGTACTGAGTGTTGCTTTGACCAAGACCGGCTGATCCGATCACCTCAGCAGATCAGTGATGAGCTGGCCCAATCGAGAGTGCCGAACAGTAATTGCATCATCGTTTGGATCTTTTGGTCACTTGAACACTTTGAGTTTTGAATTTCTGATCCTAAATTATGATGTTATTTCTTGAAAGATATGAACCATTAAGCGGTGGTATTGTAGGATGGTAGGATGTATGGTTGAGACTGACCAAGAGGTGCCCCGGTGAAAATACTACAGCTGTTTCCTGAGCACTGAAACGGAGACACGAGTGTTGGAGGAGTGCAAAGAGTTTGGGTTGTGGGGAAAGGCCAGAGACTCTTGGGCTTTCTGGCTCTGTGAAGAGGGAAACACGGAGAAGTGAAATATTATTTCAAATTTAATAATGAAAGGAGAATAAGGAGACTCTAGGATTGATATCAGGAAGTTCTTCAGAAAGAGTGAGGTGGACGCTTGTATGTGAGCATTTCACAGAATCACAGTTGTTACAGTGCAGAAGGAGGCCATTCGGCCCATTGTGTCTGCACTGACTCTCCAAATGAGCATTATGACTCAGTACCATTCTCCGGCCTTTTCCCCGTAACCCTGCACATTGTTTCTATTTAAAAATCATCTAATGTCCTCTTGAATGCCTCGATTGAACCTGCCTCCACCACACTTCCAGGCAGTGTATTCCAAACCCAAACCACTTGCTGTGTGAAGAAGCTTTTTCCCACATCATGTTTCCCTCTTTTGCAAATCACTTGAAATCTGTGCCCTCTTGTTCTCAATCCTTTTCCGAATGGGAATAATTTCTCCCTATCTACCCTGATCCTTGGCCCATCAGGTCTTTGAAAGACCTATTCAATCAATTCCACTCCCCTGCTCTTTCCCTATAGCCCTACAAATTTCTCCTTTTCAAGTAATTATCCAGTTGCCTTTTGGGAATAAGTTGAGTCTATTTTCCCCATCCTCCACATGGAGGCCAGTCTCTTCACTCCCAATCTTACATTTCACAGCCAATCAGATCAGTACAATTGACTGCTCATCAATTTCTCAATGGCCTTACTTGTTCCTATTGTTGTCTTTTCCCAAAGCCTCTCCAGCAGCCATATCTTGGCTCACCAGCCTCCAGAACATCATCAGGCAGATATGGAAGACTATGTTTGCCCCCTACAACAAGGCAAGAATTTGCAAGTGAGTCTTGGTGTGTCCTGTTTGAGGTCTATGTCCAGGTCAATGAAGCTCTTAACCATCTTATTCAACAGATGAAGTCCTGGAACTGGAGAAAATTCATTCTGACCAGTCTGGCAGACCATTCTGTACATTGTCAAGTCTCCACGTTTCACAGCCTCAGTATGGGGCAGATGAGAGAAATGTTGCTGTTTTGCTCAACCTTCCCCAGTAATAATTCCTCCCAGCAACACACTAGTCTGTAGTGAAGGGGTGATTATGTCTGTCCTTCTATTGCTGCTGTTAGTTTAATTTGGACGTGGGATCTTGCTGATCAGTTATCGGAGGGATGAGGAGTGTCGACCTGCGTGTGGTTGATGTAAGTGGATTGTGGAGGAGGTGTCTCTATTAGCAGGTGTACATTGAATCAGTGTAACACAGCTTTCCAGACAAGCTGACCCTGGCATGGCTCAAGGTAGCACTGGTTCAAGCAATGCAATGAAATGCGCAGGCACCATTGCCAAGGCTGACATTGCGGCTGAATAAACACTGCAATACAAGGTATGGAAATCAGCTCCTTGATAAAGACTAAAATATGGAACTTACCTGACATTTACAAACAGAACACAAAGTGACTCATTCTCTGGGAGCTTACCAGCTTGAAGTCAGATGTGACATCCAGACAGACTTATAGGGGGGATCTAATTGGATGTGAGTTCATTTGTAATCTGTAGGAAAATGACAATTAAAGTTTCACCTAAACTTGACACTTGTTGTGACTTTGTTGTTTGGGAATTCAGTTTCCTGGGCTGTGACTCTATCAGGACTGATCCTGTCAAGATTGTCGACACCCTGAAGTCAGGAACCATTCTTGAGTCCTGAACCTGCTCAAGGTCAGAGGGCGACGTACGTCAGCATTTTGTGGGGGCCGACCAATGGGTTGCCTCTGTGGTATCTGTCCAATTATGAATGGGGATGCAGTTAGAAGGCGGGGCTGGAAGTGGCAGGCCCCATTTAAAGGGTTCCCGTCAGTTTTCAGAATTTCAGAATCAGGAACAGGCTTTCAGTGCATCAACATGTGGCAGGCTGTTGTGGGAGGGTGGCCCCACATTTCAGTGACACCTCCCTGGAGGTGATGCTAGTCAGAACCAGGAGGAATGTCTTATATCCAGACAGTGACAGGAAGAGGCCAACCAGGCAGACCTAGGAGGCTGGACATTGCCAGCAAGATCAACAGCTGCAGCATGGTCATGGAGTCATTGTGGCAAAGAATGAGGCCATTCGCATCGAGTCCATGCTGACTCTCTGTACAGCAATCCAGTCAGTCCCATTCCCCGCTGGTGTCTATTAGTCTGCTAAGACAGAGAGCTCTGCAACCTTCCTTTGTAATTATTAATGGTGGGAACATTAACAATATCAGGAACCCAAACAAAGGCATATACACCCCTTGTAACAGCCAAAGTGAAGAGGTAGGAGTCATATGACATGACCCCCTAACTGGAGGAACCTGTAATATTGCCCTGTGGAGCTGCAAAGCTCAGTCTGCCATCTGCCATCTAGCAGAACAAGGTCTTGGTCTAGGTTTGAATGGCTGGCCCCTACCTACACTGTTTCTACTGAAACTTCAGAACTTCTATACCATCGCCTACAAGACAAATTCATCTCATTATGGAAGTCAACTCTACTGGATAAGTGGATTATCCAGCATCAGCTCAGCTTGCCGACCTCTGTGAAGGAATTCACCAACACACTTTTGATTCTGGGCCTGGACTCATGTGAAACAATAATTCTTTGCTCTGTAAATCTTTCTTTCTCTAACCCTCTTTTATTGTATGAATGCACAGGGGGCTACGTTGCAACACCACCACCCCCTCACCAAACTGTGTTTTGACTGTGTGCGAGTAAACTAACCTTCTGAGTTTATCCTATTTCGAGTTTGCTGTAGGGTTGGAAATAAATATTGGATCACACCAACCAAAAGGGGTTGGGAAATATGCCAGCACTTATAAAGGGGGAAATCAAAAAACCTTTCTGTTTATGGATGGATGGTGAGAAGAGAAATCAGGACTGTTTAAATTAAAACCCTTCCTGTCCATAACAGAAATTTGGGGTTTATTTGGGATAACCCATTTGAATTTGACCAGAGTCCAAGTTAAGAGGTGAACCAAATCTGATAGAAAAGAGTTTGTTGGAAGCTAAGAGGAAAACTTGGTGGATGGAACAAATTTTAACACACAAGTAATTCACCACAGCAAATTCCTTTTTCCTAACACTAAGAAAATGGCAACATTCGATGCCCAGATGTTTGTCCAGCAAGGCATTTTGAATGGTAGAATTTCAGTGGCTTTTAGCACAGAGCAACTGTGCTAAGCAAATTGCCCAGTAACATGAAGAGAAGTGGGTCTCTGGAATACTAATCCAGTGACGAATCCACTACATCAACACCTCCCCTTTTGTAGATGGTACACACTGCTGCCACTGTGTGTCAGTGGTGGAGGGAGTGAATGTTTGTGGATGTGGTGCCAATCAAGAGGTTGCTTTGTCCTGGATGGTGTCAAGCTTCTTGAGTGTTGTGGGAGCTGCACTCATCCAGGCAAGGGGAAGTATTCCATCACACTCCTGACTTGTGCCTTGTAGATGGTGGACAGGCTTTGGGGAGTCAGGAGGTAAGTTACTCATTGCAGGAGGAACCTCTGACCTACTCTTGTAGCCACAGTATTTATGTGGCTAATCCATTTCAGTTTCTGGTCAATGGTAACCCCCAGGATGTTGATAGTGGGGGATTCAGTGATGGTAATGCCATTGAACATCAAGGGGCGATGGTTAGATTCTCTCTTGTTGGAGATGGTCATTGCTTGACACTTGTGTGGTGTGAATGTTACTTGCCACTTGTCAACCCAAGCCTGGATATTGTCCAGGTCTTGCTGCATTTGGGCATGGACTGCTTCAGTACCTGAGGAGTCGCGAATGGTGCTGAACATTGTGCAATCATCAGCGACCATCCCCACTTCTGACCTTATGATGGAAGGAAGGTCATTGATGAAGCAGCTGAAGATGGTTGGGCCTCGGACACTACTCTGAGGAACTCCTGCAGTGATGTCCTGGAACTGAGATGACTGACCTCCAACAACCACAACCATCTTCCTTTGTGCTGGGTATGACTCCAACCAGCGGAGTCTTCCCCCTGATTCCCATTGATTTCAGTTTTGATAGGGCTCCTTGATGTCGCACTCGGTCAAATGCGGCCTTGATGTCAAGGGCAGTCGCTCTCACCTCACCTAACGTCCCCCTACCCTTCCAAAAATGTGAGCAAGCTCATGGTACTGCTCGGGGACACAGGGACCACCTGGTTCTTAATGTTGGAGGGAAACCTAAACCTACCCAGCACCCCCCCACCCCCCCAACTCACTTGAGTCCTCCCTGAAGGCCAAAGCCCTGATCAGTGGAGTGGGAGGAGGATCTGTATTTGCAACCCTTGATAAGGTCCACCTATAGTGTGACCTTGTTTTAGGCCCTGTTACATTAGGAATTGCTCCTGAGCTACCAGTACCAGGAATTGATTTCCTCCTTGGATACAATTTGGCTGGCAGCAAGGCGTTAATTAGTGAAAGAAATGAGGCCCAAAAAAGTGAAATAGCACGCATAAACATGGAGCGAGGGCTGCTCGAATGTAGCACTGTCAAAGCCAGGCCAATAAATTTAAAAGAGGTCCAGGAAAGGACACTAGAATCTAAAATAGATTCACAGAGTATCCCCAAATTAATTAGGGATCTGTTAGCCTATCTATGTCCTGTTAGTTGATTGGTATGATCCTCACTGTTTGCCATACCTCTAAGTTTGGTATCAAAGAACAAAGAAAAGTACAGCACAGGAACAGGCCCTTCGGCCCTCCAAGCCTGCGCCGATCATATTGCCCGTCAACTAAAACATTTTGCACTTCTGGGGTCCATATCCCTCCATTCCCATCTTATTCATGTATTTGTCAAGCTGCCTCTTAAACACCACTATCATACCTGCTTCCACCACCTCCTTTGGCAGCAAATTCCAGACACTCACTACCCTCTGCGTAAAAAACTTGCCCCGCACATCTCCTCTATAGTTTTCTCCCCTCACCTTAAATCTATGTCCCCTAGTAATTGACTCTTCCACCCTGGGAAAAAGCTTCTGACTATCTACTCTGTCCATGCCACTCATAATTTTGTAAACTTCTGTCAAGTCGCCCCTCAATCTCCGTCACTCTAGTGAGAACAATCCGAGTTTCTCCAACCTCTCCTCATAGCTAATAACCTCCCGACCAGGCAGCATCCTGGTAAACCTCTTCTGCACCCTCTCCAACACCTCCATGTCTTTCTGGTAATGTGGCGACCAGAATTGCACGCAATATTCCAAGTGTGGCCTAACCAAGGTTCTATACAGCTGCAGCATGACTTCCCAGCTTTTGTACTTAATACCCCTGTCAATGAAGGCAGGCATGCCATATACCTTCCTGACTACCTTATCCACCTGCGTTGCCACTTTCAGTGACCTGTGGACCTGTACACCCAGATCCCTCTGCCTGTCAATGCACTTAAGGGTTTTGCCATTTACTGTATAATTCCTGCCTGTACTAGATCTTCCAAAATGCATTACCTCGCATTTGTCCGGATTAAACTCCATCTGCCATTTCTCCGCCCAAGTCTCCAACCGATCTATATCCAGTGACAATCCTCTTCACTAGCTGCAACTCCTCCAACCTTAATGTTGTCTACAAACTTACTAATTAGCCCAGTTACATTTTCCTCCAAATCATTTATGTATACTACAAATGGCAAAGGTCCCAGCACTGATCCCTGCAGAACTCCACTAGTCACAGCTCTCCATTCAGAAAAGCACCCTTCCACTGCTACCCTCTGTCTTCTATGACCAAGCCAATTCTGTATCCATCTTGCCAGCTCACCTCTGATCCCGTGCGACTTTACCTTCTGTACCAGTCTGCCATGAGAGACCTTGTCAAAGGCCTTACTGAAATTCATGTATATAATATCCACTGCCCTTCCATCGTTGATCATCTTTGTCACTTCCTCAAAAAACTCGATCAAGTTAGTGAGACATGACCTCCCCTTCACAAAAGCATGCTGCCTCTCACTAATACGTCCATTTGCTTCCAAATGGTAGTAAATCCTGTCACGAGGAATCTTCTCCAATAATTTCCCTACCACTGACGTAAGGCTCACCGGCCTGTAATTTCCTGGATTATCCCTGCTACTCTTCTTAAACAATGGAACAACATTGGCCATTCTCCAGTCCTCTGGGACCTCACCCGTAGCCAGTGAGGATACAAAGATTTCTGTCAAGGCCCCAGCAATCTCCTCCCTTGCCTCCCTCAGTACTCCGGGGTAGATCCCATCTGGCCCTGGGGACTTATCCACCTTAATATTCTTCAAGACGCCTAACACCTCTTTTTTGATCTCAACATGATCCAGGCTATCTACACACACTTCCCTAGACAAATCGACCGCTAAGTCCTTCTCTTTGATATTAGCACATTTTGAAATTCACTCGGTATTTCAATAGCCATGTCATGCATCTATATCAAGAAAAGTAGTGGCCACAGCACTGATCCTTGTGCAACATCACCGACCACCATCCTCTAGTTTGAAATACAATCATTTTCCATGACTTGTTATTTTCTGTCCTTAAGCCAATTTTTTTTATCCAAGCTGACATTGACCCTCCTATTCCAAGAGCCTCAATTTTGTTAACCGGCCTTTTATGTGGCACTTTGCCAAAGGCTTTCTTAAACATCCATGTAGACAACATCCACTGCTTTCCCTTCATTAACCTTCCCTGTTATTTCATCAAAAAATTCAATTTGATTGGTCAAGCACAATCTGCCTTTTTAACGCCTCATCTCCATCTCGAAAATCTCCAGCTCAGAGACATTGAGCTGGGGTGCAAATTGGAGAGACTCTGACACATCAGGAAGGGGGACAAGTTTCTGGACAGTTTACAGTTTTATCCAGAATACAGTCACACCCCGGGGGAAAACACATGTTCAGGAAAAAGAGGGTGTGGCTGACAGGATGTCAGCTAGAGGGGATTTAGGAGAGTTTGGGGAGGAGGTACCACAAACGCTGGTCCTGTCCAAGAGTACTGGCTGTCCGTGAGGACAAGGCTACAGGCCAGAAAGCCACAACGCAGACCAAGGCACCATGGCTCAGGATGCTGTCCAGGAGTAGGGGGCTTGATAGAATAGAAATGGGGTTTCTACATAGGGAACTCTTATCATTTGGGGACAGCGTCCTCTACAGTCTAGAGCAAGAATCCCAAAGGGTGCTTTGCTTAGCCAGGCTAAGGGATATCTCATGGCAGCTGGAGAGGAACTTGGAAAGGGAAGTGGTTAATCCAGTTGTTGTGGTCCATCTTGGATCAAACAACCTCGGGTTGAACAGGGAGGAGGTTCTCTTCAAAGAGTATCAGGAGTTAGGGTCTAAATTAAAAAGCAGGACCTCAAGGATGATAATCTCTGGATTACTGCTTGAATCATATGCAAATTACTATAGAAGCAGACAGATCAGGAGAATTAACATGTGGCTAAAGGACTGTTGTGGGAAAAAGAGTTTCCTTTCCATGGGACTCCAGCACCATTTCTGGGACAGGATGGAGCTGTAGCAATAGGATGGGCTCCTCTGAACTGGGATGGGAACCTTGTCCTGGCAGAAATGGTGGCAAAGGCTTTAAACTAGTAAGGGGTTGGGGGAGGGAACTACAAGAAATGTAAGCAGCCTAAATGTAAAGAGCAGGGGAGGAGGTCAGAGGGATGAATAAAGTAAGGGAGGACATTAATGCCAAGGGATAGGACGAGCCATAGAATGGGAGTTTAAAAAAATAGTTAAACATAAAGTGAGACGAAATAAAGATGAGTTAAGATGTCTATACAATAATGCACTCAGTCTCTGTAATAAAACAAGGGAACTGGAGGGAAACATGCCTTGGGAGGAATCAGATATGGTAGGGATTACTGAGACATGGCTACAGAGAAATCAGGACTGAGAATTGCAGGGTTTTACATAGACAAGGTAGAGAAGAAGAACAGGGAGATGGAATAGCAGGACTTACTCAGGATACTGAGGAGGACTGCAACAAATTACGTGAGCACTTTTATGATCCGCATAGAGACCAATAACTTTTAAATAAGAAAGGAATCCCCACAATGCCAAAAGGAACAACTGCACAAGATTTCAATTTTTAAAACGTTTACTGTAATGAACCAACTGAAATCAACACATTTCAAACATTAATGAACAGGTGAAGGATATTTCAATTAAAAAAGTAAATTTCACTTTAAATAGTCGCTACAACAAAGATACTCATCGTGTAGTTACAAGCATTCACATTACTTCCCACACAAATGTGGAATCACGTATAATCTCGGTCCTTCCAACTCAGCTGACATTTTGCAGGATTTCTCACTACCCATCCAACCACTTCAGCTCTTGAGTTGCGTTCACCAGCAACTGTATTCAAACCAAAGACCCCACTGACACGGCGCACATCTACAAACCCTCTCCCACTCAGGTCACGACAATCCTGACGACACAGATACTCCCTTTTTCCAGCCCTTAAAATAGCCTGTCAGGCTGTGGCACTACATCAACAGCAGCAATATCCAATCCACAATCCCTCGCTCTTCCTATTTTCAGTATTCTGTCCTTTCCAACTGTATAACACAAACATTAACACAGTCTCAGCTCTATTCTCAGACACCTGCTTGAACATCTGGATCTGTTCAAAGACTGCCAAACAGAGAATTTTTCCATCCGGACAGAGCCTTGTTTCTTTACTCTCTGCACAAATTCTCAGTGTTCTGAACTGCTAAACAGAGAAAAAAAAAGCCTGAAACTCAACCCCACTGCAATTAGCTTTGTATTTACCTTTTTCTTCTTAGCTGTTCATCCCATGTGACTCCAGGTCACATGGTCATTTCTTTGAACCTAATGATGTCATAATCAGGAACGCAATTAACCCTCTTTCAAAATACTCACCAGTCCACTTTGTTCTTAAATGATCATCACACAAAAGAAAATACAGGCTTTATCCAGCACATGGGTCTTCATAGGACATTAATAAACTTGCAGAATGGGCAAATGGGGGGAGGTGGTGGCATAGTGGTAATGTCACTGGACTAGTAATCCAGAGACCAAGGCTAATGCTCTGGGGACACGGCACAGCATCTGGTGGAATTTAAATTCAATTAATAAACCTGGAATTAAAAGTTTGTCTAATGATGACGACAAAACCATTGCTGATTGTCATAGCAAATCCATCTGGTTCACTAAGGCCCTTTAGGGAAAGAAACCTGCCATCCTTACCCATATGGCCTACAAGCGACTCCAGACCCACAGCAATGTGTTTGACCCTTAAATGTCCACTGAAAAGACCTAGCAAGCTACTCAAAACCACTACAAAGTCGAAAAGGAATGAAACCGGATGGGCCACCTGGCATCGACCTAGGCACTGGAAATGACAACGGCAAACTTAGCCCTGCAAAGTCCTCCTTAAGAACATCTCGGATCTTGTGCCAAAATTGGGAGAGCTGTCCCACAGACCAGTCAAGCAATAGCCGGATATAGCCATACTCACGGAATCAAACCTTACATACAATATCCCATACACCACCATCATCAGAGATTGCAGCACAGAGGTATACAGTCGGGAGGGAGTTGCCCTGGGAGTCCTCAACATTGACTCTGAACCCCATGAAGTCTCATTGCATCAGGTCAAACATGTGCAAGGAAACTCCCTGCTGATTACCACATACCGCCCTCCCTCAGCTGTTGAATCTGTGCTCCTCCATGTTGAACATCACTTGGAGGAAGCACTGAGGGTGGCAAGGGCGCAGAATGTACTCTGGGTGGGGGACTTCAATGTCCATCACCAAGAGTGGCTCGGTAGCACCACTGCTGACTGAGCTGACTGAGCCCTAAAGGACATAGCTGCTAGACTGGGTCTGCAGCAAGTGATGAGGGAACCGACAAGAGGGAAAAACTTACTTGACCTCACCAATCTACATGCCTCAGATGCATCGGTCCATGTCAGTATTGGTTGGGTGATCACTGCACAGTCCTTGTGGAAACAAAGTCCTGTCTTCACATTGAGGACACCCTTCATCATGTTGTGTGGCACTACCACTGTGCTAAATGGGATAAATTTCAAACAGATCAAGCAACTCAAGACTGGGCGTCAATGAGGCGCTGTGGGCCATCAGCAGCAGCAAAATTGTACTCAGCCACAATCTATAATCTCATGGCCCAGCATATCCCCCACTCTACCATTACCACCAAGCCACAGCCTCAACTTTGGTTCAATGAAGAGTGCAGGAAGGCATGCCAGGAGCAGCACCAGGCATACCTAAAAATGAGATGTCAACCTGGCGAAGCTATAACACAGGACTACTTGCATGACAAACAGCGGAAGCAGTATGCGATAGACAGAGCTAAGACATCCCACAACCAACAGATCAGATCTAAGCTCTACTGTACTACTACATCCAGTCATGAATGGTGGTGGACAATTAAATAACTCACTGAAGGAGGAGGAGGATGCTCTACAAACATCCCCATCCTCAATGATGGAGGAGCCCAGCACATCAGCACAAAAGATAAGGCTGAAGCATTCGCTACAATCTTCAGCCAGAAGTGCCGAGTGGATGATCCATCTCGGCCTCCTCCAGAGGACCCTAGCATCACAGATGCCAGTCTTCAGCCAATTTGATTCACTCTACATGATATCAAGAAACGCTGAAAGCACTAGACACTGCAAAGGCTATGGGCCCTGACAACATTCTGGAATTGGAACTGAAGACTTGTATTCCAGAACTTGTCAAGCTGTTCCAGTGCAGCTACAACACTGGCATCTACCCGGCTATGTGGAAAATTACCCAAGTATGTCCTGTACACAAAAAGGACAAATCCAACCTGGCCAATTACCGCCCTATCAGTCTACTCTCCAGCATCAGTAAAGTGATGGAAGGGTCATCAACAGTGCTATCAAGTGACATTTGCTTAGCAATAACCTGTTCCACCAGGGTCACTCAGCTCCTGACTTCATTACAGCCTTGGTTCAAACATGGACAAAAGAGCTGAACTCTCGAGGTGAGGTGAGAGTGACTGCCCTCGACATCAAGGCAGCATTTGACAGAGTGTGGCATCAAGGAACCCTAGCAAAACTGGAGTCAATGGGAATCAGGGTGAAAACTCTCCACTGGCTGGAGTCCTATCTAACACAAAGCAAGTTGGTTATGGTTTTTGAAGGTCAATCATCTCAGCTCCAGGACATCACTGCAGGAGTTCCTCAGGGTAGTGTCCTCAGCTCAACCATCTTCAGCTGCTTCATCAATGACCTTCCTTCCCTCATAAGGTTAGAAGTGGGGATGTTCACTGATGATTGCACAATGTTCAGCACCGTTCACGACTCCTCAAATACTGAAGTAGTCCATGTCCAAATGCAGCAAGTCCTGGACAACATCCAGGCTTGGGCTGACAAGTGGCAAATAACATTCGTGCCACACAAGTGCCAGGAAATGACCATCTCCAACAAGAGAGAATCTAACCATTGCCCCTTGATGTTCATTGGCATTACCATTGCTGATTACCCACTATCAACACTGACCAGAAACTGACCTGGGCCAGCCACGAGTACTGTGGCTACAAGAGCAGGTCAGAGGCTGGGAATCCTCTGGCGAGTAACTCACCTCCTGAATCCCCAAAGCCTGTCTACCATCTACAAGGCACAAGTCAGGAGTGTGATGGAATACTCCCCACTTGCCTGGATGAGTGCAGCTCCCACAACAATCAAGAAGCTCAACACCATCCAGGACAAAGCAGCCCACTTGATTGGCATCACATCCACAAACATTCACTCCTTCCACCACTGACGCACAGTAGCAGCAGTGTGTAGCATCTACAAGATGCACTGCAGGAATTCACCAAGGCTCCTTAGGCAGCACCTTCCAAACCCGTGACCTCCACCATCTAGAGGACAAGGGTAGCATATGCATGGGAACACCACCACCTGGAAGTTCCCCTCCAAGCCACTCACCATCCTAACTTGGAAATTTATCACTGTTCCTTCACTGTCGCTGGGTCAAAATCCTGGAACTCCCTTCCTAACAATACTGTTGGTGTACCTAAACCACAGGGACTGCAACGGTTCAAGAAGGCAGCTCACCATCACCTTCTCAAGGGCAACTAGGGATGGGTAATAAATGCTGGCTCAGCCAGCGATGCCCACATCCTGTGAATGAATAATAAAGAAAAATTGGCAAATGAAGTTAAATGCAGATAAATGTGAGGTCATATATTTTGGTCGGAAGAATAGAGAGGTCATTTATTACTTGGAAGGTGAAAGTCTAGGTGAAGTAGAGGAACAAAGGGATCTAGGAGTACAAATGCACCAATCTCTGAAAGTTGCAGCACAGGTTAACAAGGCCATTAAAAAGACTAACCAAACATTCGGCTTTATTTCTAGAGGGACAGAATTGAAGCATAGTGAAGTTATGCTAAAACTGTATGGAACCTTGTTTAGAACGCTGACGCTGAAGGGGAATCTGACCGAGGTCTTTAAAATGATGAAAGGTTTTGATAGAGCGGATGCAGAGAGAATGTTAAGATAAAAGCAAAAAATTGCGAATGTTGGAAATCCAAAACAAAAACCAAAATACCTGGAAAAGCTCAGCAGGTTTGGCAGCATCTGTGGAGAGGGACACAGTTAATGTTTCGAGTCTTCTGTTGAAGGGTCATTCGGACTCAAAACGTTAACTGTGTCCCTCTCCGCAGATGCTGCCAGACCTGCTGAGTTTTTCCAGGTATTTTTGTTTTTGTTGCAGAAAGAATGTTTCCTCTTGTGGGGAAGAGTATAACTAGAAGCCATCAATGTAAGATAATCACTAAGAAATTCAATAGGGAATTCTGAAGAAACTATTTTTCTCAAAGAGCGATGAGAATGTGGAACTCACTACCACATGGAGAGGTTGAAGCAAATAGTATAGATGTATTCAAGGGGAGATTAGACAAGCATATGAGGGAGAAGGGAATAGAGGGTTACAATGGGTCATTTAGATGAGTAAAAATGGGAGGATAGAATGGAGAATAAACAGCAGCCTGGACTGATTGAGCAGAATGGTATGTTTCTGTGTCTTATAACCCATGTACACCAAGGAGGTGTATGTCCAGTGCCAACCCTCATCCAAAGGAAGGGATCAAAACCATAGGTTTGGGAGGATAGTAATGTAAACAACACTAGGATCATCATAAAAACAAAAAACTGCAGATGCTGGAAATCCAAAACAAAAACAGAATTACTTGGAAAAACTCAACAGGTCTGGCAGCATCGGCGGAGAAGAAAAGAGTTGACGTTTCGAGTCCTCATGACCCTTCAACAGAACTGAGTAATATTAGGAGAGGGGTGAAATATAAGCTGGTTTAAGGTAGGGGGGTGGGGGGAGAGAAGTTGGGTGTTGTAGGGACAAGCAAGCAGTGATAGGAGCAGATAATCAAAAGATGTCACAGACAAAGGAACAAAGAGGTGTTGAAGGTGGTGATATTATCTAAACGAATGTGCTAATTAAGAATGGATGGCAGGACACTCAAGGTACAGCTCTAGTGGGGGTGGGGTGGAAAGACTAACAGGGCACTAAAAGTATAGATTTAAAAATAATGAAAATAGGTGGGAAAAGAAAAATCTATATAAATTATTGGAAAAACAAAAGGGAGGGGGGAGAAACGGAAAGGGGATGGGGATAGAGGAGGGAGTTTAAGATCTAAAGTTGTTGAATTCAGTATTCAGTCCGGAAGGCTGTAAAGTGCCTAGTCGGAAGATGAGGTGCTGTTCCTCCAGTTTGCGTTGGGCTTCACTGGAACAATGCAGCAAGCCAAGGACAGACATGTGGGCAAGAGAGCAGGGTGGAGTGTTAAAATGGCAAGCAACAGGGAGGTTTGGGTCTTTCTTGCGGACAGACCGCAGGTGTTCGGCAAAGCGGTCGCCCAGTTTACATTTGGTCTCTCCAATGTAGAGGAGACCGCATTGGGAGCAACGAATGCAGTAGACTAAGTTAGGGGAAATGTAAGTGAAATGCTGCTTCACTTGAAAGGAGTGTTTGGGCCCTTGGACGGTGAGGAGAGAGGAAGTGAAGGGGCAGGTGTTGCATCTTCTGCGTGGGCATGGGGAGGTGCCATAGGTGGGGGTTGAGGAGTAGGGGACGATGGAGGAGTGGACCAGAGTGTCCCGGAGGGAACGATCCCTACGGAATGCCGCCAGGGGGGGTGAAGGGAAGATGTGTTTGGTGGTGGCATCATGCTGGAGTTGGCGGAAATGGCGGAGGATGATCCTTTGAATGCGGAGGCTGGTGGGGTGTTAAGTGAGGACAAGGGGGACCCTATCATGTTTCTGGGAGAGAGGAGAAGGTGTGAGGGCGGATGCGTGGGAGATGGGCTGGACACGGTTGAGGGCCCTGTCAACGACTGTGGGTGGAAAACCTCGGTTAACAGTTCCTCTGACATGTCCTCCTTCTTCCTTAACCGAAACTATTTTCAATCAGGGAGATATGATATACTATAAAAGAGAAGGACTTAACAAGTGGAAAGGCCCAGGAAAGATTATAGATAAAGATAGTAAAACAGTCATTTTACAAAATGGGAACCAGACTATTCGGGTACACTCATCGAGGTTAGTTGGTGCGGATCACAAATTTGCAGGTTCGGAAAGTGTAGGAAGGGATGAGGAACCATGTACTTCTCATACCCATATGTTGCATAATTGTGAGGACCAGGTAGCTGAAGTTGACGGGGTATCTGAAGATAGAGACAGTAATTCGGACAAAGAAGATGAGGCAATTTGTCCCAGACAACTGCCGAAAGCTGGCACTAAAGTTACGTACTTGCCAGAAAGGGCCAGTCAATGGCGGGATACGACAATTATACGTAGAACAGGAAGGCCACTGGAAAATATAAAGACTGGTAAATGTACGAGATAAAGGACAGGAGGTTAAGCCTATGGATTGGGAACATGAAGTACAAAAATGGAAGGCATGTAGCCGCAGTATCTGTTCAGACAGTGGGTCTGAGTGAACATGCCTCTAGGAAGTGATCACGAAATGAAGAACATCTATAAATGGGAGAGGGAGATCAAACAGTAACAATCTGGAGCGTGATAGAAGGCAGGATAGAGGACGTAGCTTAACAAGGTCAAGGAATATGGTACAGACTGGTACTGCTACAAGAAGAAGCCCGTGATCGAGAAGTCTTAGTAGATACAAACAAATTAGACGATTAATTAATAAAGGATGCCAAACAGCAAGAACTACATAGTTGGAAAGAATTTGGGGTGTACACAGAGGTGCCAGATAAGAGACAAACAGCTCTATCGCATAGATGGACATGCATGGAAAAGGTGCTTCCTGATGGGACTTATAAAGCTAAAGCCAGGCATGTAGCACGAGAGTTTGAAGAAATATTGGGTGACCGGGATATAAGAGTAGATTCACTTTTGGCAGGGAAAGTTATGCTGAAGATCTTTTTAGCTCTATTAGCTACAAATACTTGGGAATGTAAGTCCATTGATATTAAACCTGCTTTTTTGCAGGGACACCAACTTCAAAGGGAAGTTTTTTTCTGTCCACCAAAAGAGGCACCAAATGCAGAGGGGACACTCTGGAAGCTAAATAAATGCAAATATGGTTTAAATGATGCCCCCAGGGTTTGGTATTTCTCAGTGAGGTCAGTTTTATTAAAGTTGGAAGAAGACCAGGCAATGTTTTATTGGCACCACGAAGGGAAACTTGCAGGCATCTTTATGATGCATGTAGATGGTTTTTTGTGGGGTGGTAGTAATGAATTTGAAACAGTTGTCATTAATGGACTCAGAATGGAGTTTAAAATTGGAAGTCAGGCAACTGGTGTGTTTAAATACATTGGATTGGAAATCAGGCAGAGCGGATCACATGTCCTTTTACATCAGCAATCCTATTTAAGGAATGTCAATCCCATTAGGGATTGCAATTAGTCGTGGTAGGGCCTCCCAGAAAGATACAGCAATTTCTGAAATGAAGAAGAGGAACTCAGAAGTCTAATTGGGCAGTTGACTAGGCAAACAAACAAGGCCAGATGTCTGTCTTGATGTTTTGGAATTGAGCCCTAAAATGAACGATCCCAATGTTGAAGAAATCATTCGGACAAACAAAACATTGACAATATTAAAAATGGAGCAGTGTGTTTTGAGATGCCCATCTTTGGGTGATCTTAGAAAAATGAAACTGATTGTGTTCAGTGATGTGTCTTATGCAAATCTATGTGATAGATTTTCGAGTACAGAAGGATTTATATTTCTCATAGGGGAAAAGGGCAAATGCTGCCCTTTGGCATGGGAACCTAAAAAGATATGAAGAGTTGTAAAAAGTGTTAGCAGCAGAGACTCTTGCCTTTGTTGAGGCGGTAGATATGGCATTCCTTATATCAAATATACTGGCTGAAGTTTCAAATGGGAAAGGGTATTCAGGAATGGTACCTATCGAATGTCTTATAGGTAATACGTCGCTTTGGGAAAATGTTCACTCTACAAAGTGCAATAACGAGAAGAAATTGCAAATTGACATTACAAGCTTAAAACAGATGCTTGAGAATAAGGAGATTGCCCAGATCAAATGGACTGATAGCAGCTACTAGTTATCTGACTGCTTCACCAAAAGAGGAGCAAACTCCAAATAGTTATTAGATCCTCAAAGAGGGACATCTTTTCCTTTAAAAAGACAAAAAAAAACTCCTTTTGTGTGGATAACAGGGGAGACAAGTGTTTTGGGTAGAATTTTATACACTAAAAATAAAACTCTGTTTGAAGAAGCCAGTCTTGGTCTCAGTCTTTATTGCCAAATAGCTATTGGAGCTTAACAACATTCCCCCATTTCCTCCTTTCCCCCTTCCCCTGTTCCCCCTCCGTTCCTCCTTCCCTTTTCTATCTCCCCTTTTGCCCCCTACCCATCCCCTCCTCCTATTTCACCACCACACCCTCCCCTTTCACTCCCCTCCCCTCTTCCCCATTTCCCCCTTA
>NW_027597921.1:0-7500 GCF_964194155.1 Cetorhinus maximus
TATCTGCCCTGTCTGCTACTCTTAATTAGCACATTCCTTTAGATAATAACACCACCTTCAACACCTCTTTGTTCTTTTGTCTATGACAGATTTTGGTTACCTCCACCTATCACTGGTTGCTTGTCCCAACAAACTCCATCCCCCCCAAACCCTCCTTAAACCAGCTTATATTTCACCCCTTTCCTAATTTTACTTAGTTCTGTTGAAGGGTCATGAGGACTCGAAACGTCAACTGTGTTCTTCTCCGCCAATGCTGCCAGACCTGCCGAGTTTTTCCGGGTATTTCTGTTTCTGTTTCAGCGATGGATCTGAGTTTGCTGATGAGGCCAAGCTAGGGTGGGAAGGTAAGCTGCGGGGAGGAGACTGAGAGGCTGCAAGTCGGGCGAGTGGGCAAAAGGTGACTGATGGGAATGTAACGCAGCGGAGTGCAAGGCTGTTTACTTTGGCCGTGAGACTGAATGAAAACAGAATTTTTTCTTTATCTAAAAAGGTGAGGGAAATGTAAGTGTCGATGATCAAAGGGTGTGTTTGTAGAAGGAACGCGGAAAGTTAGCATGCAGGCGTAGCAAGTAAGGAGGAAGGCAAATGGCATGTTGGCCTTTATTGCAATGGGATTGGAGTACAAGAATGAAGAAGCCTTGCTACTGTTGTGCAGGGTTTTTGGTGAGACCCCATCTGGAATATGGTGCGCAGTTCTGGTCTCTGTGTTAAATGAAGGATGTACTTGCACTGGAGCTGGTGCAGTGAAGGATTCACTAAATTGGTCCCTGGGATGAGAGGCTGTGTAAACTGGGTTTATATTAGAACCATAGAACCATAGAACACTACAGCACAGAAAAACAGGCCATTCGGCCCTTCTAGTCTGTGCCGAAATATTATTCCGCTAGTCCCATTGACCTGCACCCAGTCCATAAGCCTCCAGACCTTTCCCATTCATGTATCTATCCAATTTATTCTTAAAACTTAAGAGTGAGCCCGCATTTACCACGTCAGATGGTAGCTCGTTCCACACTCTCACCGCTCTCTGAGTGAAGAAGTTCCCCCTAATGTTCCCCCTAAACCTTTCCCCTTTCACCCTAAAGCCATGTCCTCTCGTGTTTATCTCTCCTAATCTAAGTGGAAAGAGCCTACTCGCATTTACTCTGTCTATACCCCTCACAATTTTGTAAACTTCTATCAAATCTCCCCTCATCCTTCTACGCTCCAAGGAATAAAGTCCTAACCTGTTTAATCTTTCTCTGTAACTCAACTCCTGAAGACCCGGCAACATCCTAGTAAATCTTCTCCGCACTCTCTCAATCTTACTGATATCCTTCCTGTAGTTAGGCGACCAGAACTGCACACAATACTCCAAAGTTGGCCTCACCAATGTCTTATACAACCTCACCATAACATCCCAACTCCTATACTCAATACTTTGATTTATGAAGGCCAGTATGCCAAAAGCATTCTTTACAACCTTGTCTACCTGTGATGCCACTTTCCGGGAATTATGTATCTGAACTCCCAGATCCCTTTGTTCCTCCGCACTCCTCAGTGCCCTACCATTTACTGTGTATGTCCTACCTTGGTTTGTCCTTCCAAAATGTAACACCTCACACTTTTCCGCATTAAATTCCATCTGCCATTTTCTGGCCCATTTTTCCAGTTGGTCCAGATCCCTCTGGAGATATTCTCTGGAGTTTAGAAGAATGGGAGGCGATCTCATTGAGACCTGCAGGATTGTGAAGGGGTTTCCCAGTGTGGGCGCCGAGGGGTCGATTCCGCTGGTCGGGGGGAATCTAAAACACGGGGGCACAATGTCGGGATAAGGGGGCCGATCATTTAGGACTGAGATGAGAAGGAATGCCTTCACTCGAAGGGTTGGGAATCTAGCCCAGAGGATTGTGAATGCTCCATCGTTGAGGGCCGGGATGGACAGATTTTTGGCCTCTCCGTTAATGGTGGGATATGGGGAGCGAGCAGGAAAATGGAGTGGAATCCCAAGTTTAGCTGTGAGCACATTGAATGGCAGAGCAGGCTCGATGGGCCGAATGGTCTACTCCAATCCCTGTTTCTTATGCCCTTGCGTCCCCCTGAAATAGATACTTAAACGTGCATACGTCACACGATGGTCACCATAGCCTTAGGGAAACAAGGGAGATTTACCACAATGGTAGCCTCTGTATGGGAATCTAGTTGTGTGGAGCCACTGGGGGTTGCTTTAGACCAGGGAACGTTCAACTAAGGTTGGTAGCTTGGCGCCAAGAATGAGCAACATGAAAGAGAATAGAGAACTCATGCATGTTCTCCTCAGAACAAAGAAGGTTATGTGGAGATTTCATTGCGTTGATCAAAATTATCAGGGGCTTTAATAGACTAGGGGTGGGGGTAGGCGTGAAGGTGTGGGGGCGGAAGGTGGGACAGGTTTCCTGGCCAATAACAAAAGGATACACAGTTAAGATAAGATAATTGAGGTTTAGATGCAGGTTCAGAAGTCAGGAGTCAAGTTCATGGTGCAGCTCATTTATACATGCTAGAAGCAATGTACATTTATACTCAGGGACCCGGTCGCTTCAGACAAAAGAAATATGGTCAAACCTTATGCCTTTGGTTGAAGCCGGGAGCCTGGGGAGCCTACAGTGCTCCGTTGCTGTCTCCATGGCAACGCGTCGAACAACCCGATTCAGCCGGCCCGCCAAACGGCACCCGTTTGTCCCGTCGCCAACATCGCAGTGACGCTTGGAGACTTGGCGCTCGGGTGTTTTCCCTGATGAGCGTCAGGCGTGAATCTTTGACGAGGCTGTCTCTCGTTTCGGCGTCAGTCCTGTTCTGCGCTGCGAGCGACTGAGACATACGATAAACGTCAGATAAGGCGAGATGCAACAATGGGGCAGGCGCTCGTGTAGTTACGAGCCACGATATTTGAAGACATCCATGTGTTCCTCCTCGTGAGGTGATGTTGAGCCCCTCCTACATTCGCTCATACACTCCTGCCTTACAGACCTTGCAATTCTTTATTCTTAAGAGGGCAACAAACTTACGAGGATATATACATTTTAAAAAGGTATTCATAAAATTTACAACATACGTTTGCAGAAAACAGCTTAGCGTCTGATACAAAGGGTTCCCTGAAGACTTTGAAGATGAGATTCAATTCTCTTAGATACTGCCGAATCTCAGACATGTACATCTTCTCTCAATCATAGTAAGTTTGTTCGTCAGTGGTAATGGCTTCCTCTTCCATGACACCCAAACCTTCCTCATCTTGATGGAACATATCCATTAGTACCTTATTGGCACACATGGCCCCTTTAATGTCTTGTTGGGTGATTTCGTAGTGTCGTATGTTTCGTACACCTCTCATGCTTTGCAAGATGGTGGTTCTGCTTGCAGAGGTGCAGGATTATATTCTGCATGGCCCTACCTCCTCCCTGAGCTTAACTCACCACCACCCCACCTCCCCCCACCCCCTACACCAATCGCCCCCCTCCCCCACCACCTTCCCACTGTAGAAATCAGGATTCTGGCTCCCCAGGAAGGGGCAACCTTGTCCGTCAATGCACAGCGGGGGTAAGAGATGCCAAAAGATTGGGTTGACTTGCGTTCAGGCCTTGCGTTCACAAGAGTTGCCTCCCTTTTATCTTTCAGGCAAGGCAGAACGACCCACGATATCCAGGAACACCGAGTTTCATCTGTACCCCCAGGGGCAGCTACTCACCCTGCTCTGCACAGCCCCGAAAGCCTACCGGACCCGCAATTTCCAGCTGTACCAGAATGGGCTGGAGATAAGCACCAGGTTGACCGTGCGCGACTCAGTTGCGGAGTTCACCATGGTGAACACGACGATGGCCAATCAGGGAGACTACACTTGCGCGTACCGGACAACCATCGCCGGGCGGGAGTACAACTCCACCCAGAGCGAATCCCTCGCGATCGCTATTTCAGGTAGGCAGCCGAAGTCCTGCGCAAAGAAAATCGAGACTCGAAACGAGCACATCCCACATGGTGGCAGCGTCGGGCCGATCGGGGTCAATCTGCTCTCGAACAACGATCCAATTTTTCATTGAAGAGCAGAAAAGAATTGCGGACGCTGGAAATCCGAAACAAAAACAAAAACAAAAAAATAACCTGGAAAAGCTCAGCAGGTCTGGCAGTATCGGCGGAGAGGGAACACCGCTGACGTTTCGAGTCCTCACGACCCTTCAACAGAACTAAGTAAAAATAGAAGAGAGGTGAAATATAAGCTGGTTTAAGTCGGGGGGGTGGGGGGGGGGGGGGGGTGGGGGGGTGGGACAGGTAGAGCTGGATAGAGGGCCAGTGATAGGTGGAGATAACCAAAAGATGTCACAGACAAAAGGACAAAGAGGTGTTGAAGGTGGGGATATTATCTAAGGAATGTGCTAATTAAGGGTAGAAAGCAGGACGAGCAAGGTGCAGAGAGCCCTAGTGGGGGTGGGGTGGGGTGAAGAAATCGATAAAGGCTAATTGTTTTATCTCTACTTTTTAGCCTATTTTGATTCCTTCACCCCACCCCGTCCCCGCTAGGGCTCTCTGCACCTTGCCCGTCCTGCTTTCTACCCTTAATTAGCACATTCCTTTAGATAATATCACCACCTTCAACACCTCTTTGTCCTTTTGTCTGTGACATCTTTTGGTTATCTCCACCTATCACTGGCCCTCTATCCAGCTCTACTTGTCCCACCCTCCCCTTAAACCAGCTTATATTTCACCTCTCTTCTAATTTGACTTAGTTCTGTTGAAGGGTCATTCGGACTTGCTCCTCTCCGCCGATGCTGCCAGACCTGCTGAGTTTTTCCAGGTATTTTTGTTTTTATTTTTGTTTCGAATTGGAATCGGATTGGATTGGAGGACATTTTGAAAAATGCAGCCCCTTGATATGAAGTTAGCAGGATCGGTGTCCAATAAATGAGCAATTTCAGACTTCGGATACGTGTAGAGAGTGGCCAATATCAGATCTGACCATGCACATCTTCCCCTTCGATTAAACAATATTAAACAGAGGACCCAATTCTAAAAGGGGTACCAGGGTCAGAGGGACCTAAAATACATCATTGAAGACAGCAAGGGCAGGTTAAGAAAATCTCTTGTAAAGCATAGAGTACCCTAAGCTTTATTATTAGAGTACAGGAGCAAGGAGGTGATGTTGAATTTGCATCAGACACTAGTTCAGCCTCAGCTGGGGTATTGCGTCCAGTTCTGAGTACCGCTCTTTAGGAAGGTTGTGAAGGCTTTGGAGAGTGCAGAGAAGATTCACGGGAATGGTCCCCGGGATGAGGGACTTGGGTGACGTGGATATATTGGGGAAGGCGGGACTGTCTTCCTTGGAGAAGAGAAGATTGCCAGGAGATTCGATAGGGGTGCTCAAAATCACGAGGGGGCCTGGACAGGGTAGAAGAGGGTGGACCTGTTCCCATTGGTCGTGGCGGGGGGGGGGAGAGGAGATCAAGAAGGAGAGGGCACGGATTGAAGGGGATCCGGCGGAAGAAGCAACAGCGACCTGGGGAGAAACAGCCTCAGGCATTGGGAGGAGTTCCGGATCTGGAACGCGCTGCCTGAGAAGGCCCAGGGGAGGCAGGTTCAATCGAGGCTTTGAAAAGGGAAGGAAACTGTGGTCTGAAAACGAAGTGTGTGCAGGGTTACAGGGAGAAGGCAGAGGTGGGGCGGGGTGGGGCGGGGTGGGTGGTGAGTTGCTCGGTTGAAGAGCCAGTACAGACAGGATGTGCCGAATAGCCTCCTTCCGTGCTGTGATCATCCTGTAATTCTGCTTGACCCTGCAGTTGAGCTCAGCCAAACAGGGACTTGGAAATGTGGATGGTACAATAGTGGTGGCTTGTATTAGGTAGACAGTAGCTGCCCAACATTCAGCTCGATTTACATCAATGAAATTGTACAGTGGACGGTAAGACGCTGGTAATATCCGCTCCTTTCTCCAGGCGGGGACTATACCAGGCGCCAGTAGCACGATCACCTGTTACTTTGCTCCAGCCACAAGATGAATATGCCAGGATTTTGACCCCGTGACAGTGAAGGAACGGCCGATATATTACCAAGTCAGGATAGCGAGCGACTCGGAGGGGAACTTCCAGGTGTGAGGCTGACAGGGTTAATTCTTCGAGAAGTTGCTATCAGTTGAATAGGTCAGAGGCTGGGAATCCTGCGGCGGAGAATAACTCAACCTCCTGACTCCCCCAAAGCCTGTCCACCATCGACAAGGCACAAGTCAGGAATGTGATGGAATACTCCCCACTTGCCTGGATGAGTGCAGCTCCCACAACACTCGAGAAGCTCGACACCGTCCAGGGAAAAGCAGCCTCGCTTGATCGGCACCCCATCCACAAACATTCACTCCCTCCACCACCGACGCACAGTAGCAGCAGTGTGTGTACCATCTACAAGATGCACTGCAGGAACTCACCAAGGCTCCTTTCACAGCACCTTCCAAACCCACAACCACTACCGTCTAAAAGGACAAGGGAAAAGATAGATGGGAACACCACCACCTGGAAGTTCCCCTCCCAGTCACTCACCATCCTGACTTGGAAATATATCGGCCGTTCCTTCAGTGTCACTGGGTCAAAATCCTGGAACTCCCTCCCTAACAGCACTGTGGGTGTACCTACACCACAGGGACAAAATCCTGGAACTCCCTCCCTAACAGCACTGTGGGTGTACCTACACCACAGGGACAAAATCCTGGAACTCCCTCCCTAACAGCACTGTGGGTGTACCTACACCACAGGGAACTGCAGAGGCTCAAGAAGGCGGCTCACCACCGCCTTCTCAAGGGGCCAAAAGGGATGGGCAATAAATGCTGGCGTCAGCTTGTGATGCTCACACCCCATGAATGAATTAAGATAAAAAAACCACCTTCTCGAGGGCAATTAGGGATGGGCAATAAATGCTGGCCTAACCAGCGATGCCAACAGCCCACGAATGAATTTTTAAAAAAAACCTTTGTAAGGGGGCAATTAGGGATGGATAATAAAAGCTGGCCTAGGTAGAGACCCTCACATCGCATCAAAGAATAACTAAGGAAGCTTCTGATGGGCAATTAGGGATGGATAATAAATGCTGACCTAGCAAGCTGTTCACAGGCTAGGGATATAACTGTCTTACAGAGGGTGCAGAGGAGATTTGGAAGAATGTTGGCAGGACTGGGAAATTGTAGCTAAGCAGAGAGATTGGGCAGGGTGAGGTTGTTCTGCCTGGAGCAGAGGAGTAGGAAAGGAGATTTGATTGAGATGTACAAAATTGTGAGGGGCCTGGCCGGAGGGCTTATTAACTTCAGCAGGGAGGTCAGTGTCCAGGGGGTGTAGAATTACAGCGCTTGGTATTAAAGGCGAGAGAGGAGATGAGGTAAAAGTCTTTCAACCCAAGAGGGTCGCAGGGTCCGGGTGAGCAAATGCTAAGGTCAACTTGCAGGTTGAGTCGGTAGTTAGGAAGGCAAATGCAACGTTGGCATTTATTTGGAGAGGACTAGAATATAAAAGCAGGGAT
>NW_027597921.1:15000-60063 GCF_964194155.1 Cetorhinus maximus
AGAGAGCAAGATGGGTAGAGAGAGAGAGATGGTGAGAGAGAGAGATAGAGTGTGACAGAGAGAGAGAGAGAGACAGAGAGAGAGACTGAGAGAGAGCGAGAGAGAGAGATACCGAGAGAAAGAGAGAGTGAGAGATAGCAAAAGAGAGAAAGATAGAGATAGGGACGGTGGGAGAGGATGAGAGAGAGGGAGAGAGGGACAGTGTGAGAGAGAGAGATAGAGAGAGACAGGCATGAGAGATACAGAGTGAGACAGAGGGAGAATGACAGAGACTTGGGGCCGGAGGGAGAGGGACGGAGAGCGACAGAGAGTTGGAGTGAGAGAGAGAGAGAGACAGGGATAGAGTGGTGAGAGAGAGAGAGAGAGAGAGGCCATCGTGTGAAAGAAGAAGTGATGAAATTCAATTCAGAGTGACCTGGAGGAGCAAAATGGTGAAGGCTCTGCTCGTTGGCTGGGAAGGAAGGGATGCGATCGTGCCTCCCGGTCATAGCGACAGACACAAGAAAGCCAAATTTCAGAGGGTAACGGCAATAGATAGGGCAGGAGGAAAGGGCATGACAACACCCCGACCAATCAGAATCGGCTGACTAACCAATCGCCAAGGGCGTTGAAGACCCGGCACAAGATTTGATAGGCTCTTGGGAATGGGTGCGTTTTTCCCCTCCTACGTGGGATGTTGGCATCGCTGGCAATGCCAGCATGTGGCGCCCGCCCTTAACTGGACAGAGGGCAGTTTAGATTCAACCACTCTGCTGTGGCTTGAGAGGGACCAAGTGAGGGTGGCTGATTCCCTCCCCAAAATGGCATGAGTGAACCGGATGGGTTTGTACCACCATCAATGATCCTTTCGCCGTTACTGACGCTCGATTTCAATTCCCATTCTTAAAATTGATTCACTTGCGCTATTAACATGGAAACTAGGAGCAGGAGTAGGCCATTCGGCCCTTCGAGCCTGCTCCGCCATTCATTATGATCGTGGCTGGTCATCCAACTCGATAGCCTGCTCCCCGCTTTCTCCCCATATCCTTTGATCCCTTTCGCCCCAAGAGCTATATCTAACTCCTTCTTGAAAACATACAATGTTTTGGCCTCAATTACTTTCTGTGGTAACGAATTCCACAGTCTCACCACTCTCTGGGTGAAGACATTTCTCCTCATCTCAGTCCTAAATGATCTACCCCATATCCTCAGACTGTGACCCCTGGTTCTGGACTCCCCCACCATCGGGAACATCCTTCCTGCATCTACCCTGTCTAGTCCTGTTAGAATTTTATAGGTTTCTATGAGATCCCCCCTCATTCTTCTGAACTCCAGCGAATATGATCCTAACCGACTCAATCTCTCCTCATATGCCAGTCCCGCCATCCCAGGAATCAGTCGGGTAAACCTTCGCTGCACTCCCTCTACAGCAAGAACATCCTTCCTCAGATAAGGAGACCAAAACTGCTCACAATATTCCAGGTGTGGTCTCACCAAGGCCCTGTACAATTGCAGCAAGACATCCCTGTTCCTGTACTCGAATCCTCTGGCTATGAAGGCCAACATCCCATTTGCCTTCTTTACCGCCTGCTGCACCTGCATGCTTACCTTCAGCGACTGGTGTACGAGGACACCCAGGCCTCGTTGCACATTTCCCTCTCTCAATTTACAGCCATTCAGATAATAATCTGCCTTCCTGTTTTTGCTACCAAAGTGGATAACCTCACATTGATCCACATTATACTGCATCTGCCATGCATTTGCCCACTCTCTCAGCTTGTCCAAATCACACTGAAGCATCTCTGCATCCTCCTCACAGCTCGCCCTCCCACCCAGCTTTGGGTCATCTGCAAATTTGGAGATATTACATTTAGCTCCCTCACCTAAATCATTAATATATATTGTGAATAGCTGGGGTCCCAGCGCCGATCATTAACTGAATTCTGTGAGTGGGATTTCAACTCACTGCTGGAGGTGTCAGCTGTGGCTCAGTTCATAGCACCCTCGCCTTTGAATCAGAGGGTTGTGGGTTCATGTCCCACTCCTGGAAACCAAGAACTGTGATTGTACTCGGAAGAGTTGCAATCTGTGACTGTTGATAACTCGAAAGAGTTTCAACCCACTGCTACGTCCATGACCTTCCTTCCATCAAAATGTCTGAAGCGGGGATGTTCCCTGATATTGCACAATGTTCAGCACCATTCGCAGGCTGGATGTGGAGAGGATATTTCCTCTTGTGGGAGAATCAGGAACCAGGGGTCTCTGCTTCAATATAAGGGGTCCCCAGTCAAGTCGGCGATGAGGAGAATATTTTTTTTCTCTCAGGGGGTTGTGAGTCTCCGGAACTCTCTTCCTGCAAAGGATTCGGAAGCTGAGCCTTTGGATATTTTTCAGCCGGAGTTGGAGAGATTCTTGGTGAGCAAGGGTGGGGTGATAGGTTATCGGGGTGGGGAGAGGGAGGTGGGCTGCAGATGTCAGGTTACGATCAGATCAGCCACGGTCTTATTAAATGGCGGAACAGGCTTGAGGGGCCGAGTGGTCTCCTCCTGCTCCTTTTCCTTATGTTGGTATTCCCACCTAGCCTAGTATGGCTGCATTATGGTCAGTCTCTTCGCCTGGGTAATTGATGTAGATTGCAAAATAGACAGCGCTGACCCCACTTGCCCTTCACTACTTAAATATAATATTGGGCTGGACATTGAAGAACCATAGAACCATAGAGAACTACAGCACAGAAAAACAGGCCATTCGGCCCTTCTAGCCTGTGCTGAAATATTATTCCGCTAGTCCCATTGGCCTGCGCCCAGTCCATAACCCTCCAGACCTCTCCCATCCATGTCTCTATCCAATTTATCCTTAAAACTTAAGAGTGAACCCGCATTTACCACGTCAGATGGTAGCTCGTTCCACACTCTCACCACTCTCTGAGTGAAGAAGTTCCCCCTAAACCTTTCCCCTTTCACCCTAAAGCCATGTCCTCTCGTGTTTATCTCTCCTAATCTAAGTGGAAAGGGCCTACTCGCATTTACTCTGTCTCTACCCCTCACCATTTTGTAAACTTCTATCAAATCTCCCCTCGTCCTTCTACGCTCCAAGGAATAAAGTCCGAACCTGTTTAATCTTTCCCTGTAACTCAACTCCTGAAGACCCGGCAACATCCTAGTAAATCTTCTCCGCACTCTCTCGATCTTACTGATATCCTTGAGGGAATTCCGCCGCTCTTGTTTGGGTAGCGGCATGGTGCTTTATTCTGAACCTCTAGCTGAGAGGCCTGAGCCAAGATCCAAAGAAAAAAGCTCCACCGGCAATGTTGCACTCCCTCAGTAATCGCCGCACCCACCCCTCCATCCCCACCCCGGGCGTCAGTCCCAGGCTGGTGATGCGGAGGACATTGGGTTCCCATTGGGGCCAGATTGGCAACGCTGAGCTTTGGTGAGGGGAAGTAGTTCAAGATCACGCCCTCTCCCTGCCCCTTTTCAGGGAGAGAGTTCCAGGAACCCACGACCCCTCCGAAAGAGAGAGAGAGAGAGAGAAACATCCTCATCTGTTTTAAATGGGGGGACCCCTTAATTTTTAAGCAGTGACTCCTCGTTCTAGACTCTCCCAGAAGAGGAAACGTCCTCTCCACACCCACCCGGTCAAGACCCCCTCAGGATCTTAAATGTTTCAATGAAGCCACCTCTTACCGTCCTCCTGGTTACTGTGTCAGCTGTGGCTCAGTTCATAGCACCCTCGCCTTTGAATCAGAGGGTTGTGGGTTCACGTCCCACTCCCGGAAACCAAGAACTGTGATTGTACTCGAAAGAGTTACATGCGATCTGTCGGTAACTCGAAAGAGTTACTGTTCATTTCAATTTGATGGCATCACTAACTTCCTTAACCACCGATGGTGCAAGGTTCTTGCAACACTGTTCTTCCTTGGTGAAATATATCCCCGCCCTGCCTCAACCTTTCTGTTTAACTCTCTGAAACTCCACATCTCGCTATTTAGTTTAAGCCCTCTCGCCTGCCCTAGTTATAGGACTCGTCAGATCACTGGGCCCAGCACGGTTGATGTGAAAGCCAGTTAGTGATGGTATCGAATTGAAATGAACAGTAACTGGGAGATCAGTAAGAGGGTGACTTAACTGAAACATGTCGGATCCTGAGGGGTCCTGACAGGGTGGGTGTGGAGAGGGTGCTTCCTCTTGTGGGAGAATCTCTTCTCGAGTAGGAACTCCAAGCGGATACAAGCTGAGCCTGTCCAGCCTGGTCCTGGTACCCGTCCGGTGAACCTTCCCGGAACTGCTAGCCTTTTCTCTAACTGCTTCCGTCCGCCATGTTATTCCCCCACCAGGGGTCAGACCCACCATCCTGCTGGAGCCCAACTACAGTGTATTCCTCAAAGGAGAGTCGGTTAATGTTACCTGCACCATCTGGGAACGCAACACCAGCCGGGGGATTGATTTTTACCTGGACGGCTCCTTCCTGACCCATCGTGACATCGGGCCCGGGAGAAACTCCGCCAGTGTGCGAGTGGCCAACTTGACCTCCAAGGGCGCTGGGAGGTACAGCTGCAAATACGGGAACCAGCTGGCCGGGGAGTACGCGAACTCTTCCCTCGATGCCTCGGTGCACATCGCCGTGACAGGTGAGCAGGGAAGACGTTTTACAAGCACTGCTCGGGTACCGATGCGCGCTCACCTGAAGGGGACGCGTGGCGTGGGTGGGGGGATAGATACGGAAGGGGAAGATGGACGGGGTGGACTATGGGGGTGACTGAATGTGACTCAGGCTGAGGCAAATCGAGGGAGAATGGCGAAGAGAGAGTGAGAGAAACCAAAAAAGAGGGAGGGAGGGAGAGAGACAGAGGGAGACAGACAGAGACAGGGAGGGAGAGAGAGAGAGAGGCAGAAAGGGAGATACAGAGAGAAGGGGAGGGACAGAAGGAATGAGAGAGAAGGGGCGACAGAGGGAGAGAACGAGACAGAGAGGGGGAGAGGCAGAGAAAGAGAGAGAGAGAAAGATCGAGAGATAAACAGGTAGACAGACAGAAGGAGAGAGAGACTGAGAGAGAGAGAGAGAGAGACAGACATAGAGACAGAGAGAGAGAGCGATATAGAGAGAGAGACAGAGGGGGAGAGAGAGAGGCAGAGACAGAGAGAGACAGGTAGAGAGAGACAGAGGGGGAGAGACAGAGGCAGAGACAGAGTGGGACAAGGTGAGGGAGACAGGGTGAGGGAGACAGAGAGAGAGAGAGACAGAGAAAGAGAGAGAAAGATCGAGAGATAGACAGGCAGAACGACAGAAGGAGAAAGAGACCGAGAGAGAGAGAGAGAGAGAGAGAGAGAGAGGGAGAGAGAGATAGGCAGAGAGTGGGAGGCAGAGAGAGAGAGAGAGTGACAGAGTGACAGACAGACAGACAGAGAGGGAGAGAGAACGACAGATAGAGAGAGAGACAGAGGGGGAGAGAGAGAGACAGGGAGGGAGAGAGAGAGAGGCAGAAAGGGAGATACAGAGAGAAGGGGAGGGACAGAAGGAATGAGAGAGAAGGAGCGACAGAGGGAGAGAACGAGACAGAGAGGGGGAGAGGCAGAGAAAGAGAGAGAGAGAAAGATCGAGAGATAGACAGGTAGACAGACAGAAGGAGAGAGAGACTGAGAGAGAAAGAGAGAGAGAGGCAGAGAGTGGGAGGCAGAGAGAGAGAGAGAGAGAGAGACAGACAGAGAGACAGAGAGAGAGAGAGAGATAGAGAGAGAGACAGAGGGGGAGAGAGAGAGGCAGAGACAGAGAGAGACAGGTAGAGAGAGACAGAGGGGGAGAGACAGAGGCAGAGACAGAGTGGGACACGGTGAGGGAGACAGGGTGAGGGAGACAGAGAGAGAGAGAGACAGAGAAAGAGAGAGAAAGATCGAGAGATAGACAGGCAGAACGACAGAAGGAGAAAGAGACCGAGAGAGAGAGAGAGAGAGAGAGAGAGGGAGAGAGAGATAGGCAGAGAGTGGGAGGCAGAGAGAGAGAGAGAGTGACAGAGTGACAGACAGACAGACAGAGAGAGGGAGAGAGAACGACAGATAGAGAGAGACAGAGGGGAGAGAGAGAGACAGAGGGGGAGAGAGAGGCAGAGACAGAGAGAGACAGATAGAGAGAGACAGAGGGGGAGAGAGAGAGACAGAGACAGAGAGAGAGACAGAGAGCGACAGAAGGGGAGAGAGAGAGGCAGAGACAGACAGGGTGGGACAAGGTGAGAGAGAGAGAGAGACAGCTGTAGATAGATAGAGAAAGAGGAAGTGTGTGCGTGTGTGAGAGAGAGAGAGAGTGAGAGTGAGTGTGAGAGAGACAGGCAAAGAGGGAGAGAAAGAGAGAGAGTGCGAGACAGAAACAGAGAAAGCAAAAAGAGAGAGACTGAGAGGTAGACAGTGAGAGACAAAGAGAGAGAGAGAGAGAGAGGGGGACAGAAACAGAGAGAGAGAGAGCAAAAAGGAAGAAAGAGAAAAGGAAAGGAAGAAAGGAAGATGGAGAAAAAGGAAGGGAAAAAGTAATAAAGAAAGAAGGAACGAAGGAAACAAATAATAAAGGAAGTAAGAATGAAATAAAGAAAGGAAAAGAACGCAGGGAGGAAAGCTGGGAAAGAGGAAAATAAAAACAAAGGAGAGGTGGTGGGTTATCTTAAAAAAAGAAACATTCTGAATCTCAGAGCCTCACAAGCTGAGGTTACGTCCCACTCAGTAAGTTTCCTGTCCGCAATGCAGGCGGGAGGCAGCACCTTAGCGCACAGCAAGATCCCACAAAGCGTAAGGTGGTCAGCAAACCCGGGCCGCCTGCTTTGCTGCCGCCGGGCATCGGGTCCCACGGCTGCGCAGGTCAGCACCTTGCGGAGGCCCCTAACAGTGTCGGCTAACCGTCATACTGCATTGCTCCGAGGGCTTGCCCAGTTTTCACCAATCGGTGTTGGCCCTGGGCACGGGAAGGGTAACAGAAGGAGGGAGCTAAAGGAAAGAGCGGGAGAGCAGAGAAATAGAGAGAGAGAGAGAGCTCGAATTCGTACCGCACGTGTTGGGAACTCCCCGGGGAAGTTGAGAGGCAAGTGCGTAATTTGGAGGAGATGGGAATATCCACCTAAACAGCCTCGATTGGCTCGAGCGCGGATGGGATCAATCCTGTTTCGCGTCGTGGGAGTTTGCAAATTGCTCCATGCGCAGTTTCTGCGCTGAATAGTGGGAAGTAGGGAGGTCATGTTGGGAGTTGTATAGAGCCTCGGTGAGGCCACAGCTGGAGTACTGTGTGCAGTTCTGGTCGCCACATTATAGGAAGGATGTGAGGGCACTGGAGGGGGTGCAGAGGAGATTCACCAGGATGGTGCCTGGGATGAAACGTTTAAGTGATGAAGAGATGTTGGACAGACTTGGGTTGTTTTCGTTGGAGCAGAGAAGACTGAGGGGCGACCTGATCGAGGTGTACAAGATTATGAGGGTCATGGACAGGGTGGATAGGGAGCAGCTGTTCCCCTTTAGTTGAAGGGTCAGTCACAAGGGGGCATAAGTTCAAGGTGAGGGGGGCAGGAGGTTTAGGGGGGGGAAGTGAGGATAAGCTCCAGAGGGTGGTGAGGGTCTGGAATGCGCTGCCTGGGAGGGTGGTGGAGGCGGGTTAGCCTCACATCCTTTAAAAAGTACCTGGATGAGCACTTGGCATCGTCATAACATTCAAGGCTATGGGGCCAAGTGCGGGTCAATGGGATTAGGTAGGTAGGTCAGGTGTTTCTCACGTGTCGGTGCAGACTCGATGGGCCGAAGGGCCTCTTCTGCACTCTGTGTGATTCTGTGGAGTGCAGCAGGTTTGGGAAGATATAAGCCTTTCTTAAACATACAGATACACTCCCTATCATCCACACACACACACACGCACACGATCTCTCACACACACTGTCACATTTACACGTACTCTCATACACTCATACTCTCAGACACTCTCTCACATATACACTCAGACACACACGTACACACACACACTCTCTCTCACACACAGACACAAACTCTCTCTCTCACACACACATACACACACACACTCTCTCTCTCACACAGACACAAACTCTCTCTCTCTCACACACGTACACACACACACACACTCTCTCTCTCACACACAGACACAAACTCTCTCTCTCACACACTTTCATTCACTTCCTCTCATCCGCACTCACACGTTGACACACAGACGCTCAAACACGTACACACTCGCATACACACACACACAGTCTCATACACACACGCACACACTCACACACACGCACACACACTCACTCTCTCATACACACAAACACACATTGGCAGACACAGACAATCAAACACACACGTCCTCGCACACACACACTTTCATGCACACTTACCCATTGACACACACCAACATTCAAACACACACACACACTCTCACACAGTCCCTCTCTCTCACACACGCACTCTCATAAACATGCACACGCACACACTCACAGGCCCCCACACACAGACACTAATACGCACAACTCACACACACACGCAAACGCATTCTGTCTCATGCAAATACACACACTCACGCATTCATACACAAACTCAAATGCTGCAGTCCATGCGGTGTAGGTACACCCACAGTGCTGTTAGGGAGGGAGTTCCAGGATTTTGTCCGTGTGGTGTAGGTACACCCACAGTGCTGTTAGGGAGGGAGTTCCAGGATTTTGTCCCTGTGGTGTAGGTACACCCACAGTGCTGTTAGGGAGGGAGTTCCAGGATTTTGTCCCTGTGGTGTAGGTACACCCACAGTGCTGTTAGGGAGGGAGTTCCAGGATTTTGTCCCTGTGGTGTAGGTACACCCACAGTGCTGTTAGGGAGGGAGTTCCAGGATTTTGTCCCTGTGTTGTAGGTACACCCATGGCGCTGTTAGGAAGGGAGTTCTATGATTTTGACCCAGCGACAGTGAAGGAACGGCCGATATATTTCCAAGTCAGGATGTTGAGTGACTTGGAGGGGAACTTCCAGGTGGTGGTGTTCCCATGTGTCTGCTGCCCTTGTCCTTCTAGATGGTAGTGGTCGTGGGTTTGGAAGGTGCTGACGAAGGAGCCTTGGTGAGTTATTGCAGTGCATCTTGTAGATGGTACACACACTGCTGCTACTGTGCGTCGGTGGTGGAGGGAGTGAATGTTTGTGGATGGGGTGCCGATCAAGCGGGGCTGCTTTGTCCCGGACGGTGTCGAGCTTCTCGAGTGTGGTGGGAGCTGCACTCATCCAGGCAAAGTGGGGAGTATCCCATCACACTCCTGACTCGTGCCTTGTAGATGGTGGACAGGCTTTGGGGGAGTCAGGAGGGTGAGTGACTCTCCGCAGGATTCCCAGCCTCTGACCTGCTCGAGTAGCCGCTGCCTTTATCTGCCGCACGGTTATTGATTCTTCTGCATGTTCATCCAAACAGATCCCCTGCAGACTCCCAATATAGCCTTATTCACCGTCAGAGGGATGAATCTCATCAACTGCACGGTCCAGAACAACACAGGGAACGGCACAATGTACTTATTGGAGTTGGATGCCAGCGGGTCTAGGCAAGTTCAACACGCGGAAGTGTTGAATTTCACCTCGACGTTTCCGTTGAATAACAGCGATGGCAACATTGCTGGCCGCTACGTCTGTTTATACGAGGTGCAAGTCAAGGGTAGATCGTTCAACTCCACCTACACTGAGTCTGTCCTAGTCGCTGTTCCAGGTGAGTGAGATTCAACTTTCCATCAACGCTCTTGGTAAACTAAGGCACCAGGCATTCTTCATGTTCTTGTGCTCAGCAGTAGTTGACCAAATGTCAAGCCAGATAACATTGACTTTTCCTCATTCACTGAGGGGGTGTGGGCGTCGCTGGCTGGGCCCAGCTTTTATTGCCCGTCCCTAATCGCCCCTTGAGGTGGTGGATGAGCCGCCTTCTTGACCTGCAGCTGTCCCTGTGGTGTAGGTACACCCACAGTGCTGTTAGGGAGGGAGTTCCAGGATTTTGTCCGTGTGGTGTAGGTACACCCACAGCGCTGTTAGGGAGGGAGTTCCAGGATTTTGTCCCTGTGGTGTAGGTACACCCACAGTGCTGTTAGGGAGGGAGTTCCAGGATTTTGACCCAGCAACAGTGAAGGAACGGCCGATATATTTCCAAGTCAGGATGGTGAGTGACTTGGAGGGGAACTTCCAGGTGGTGGTGTTCCCATCGATCTACTGCCCTTGTCCTTCTAGTTGGTAGTGGTCGTGGGTTTGGAAGGTGCTGTCTAAGGAGCCTTGGTGAGTTCCTGCACTGCATCTTGTAGATGGTACACACACTGCTGCTACTGTGCGTCGGTGGTGGGGTGAGTGAATGTTTGTGGATGGGGTGCCGATCAAGCGGGGCTGCTTTGTCCTGGACGGTGTCGAGCTTCTTGAGTGTTGTGGGAGCTGCACCCATCCAGGCAAGTGGGGAATGTCCCGTGGTGGAATTTGAGAATGTTTGTGGACGAGTTTACTGAGACAGGGAGAGTCAATTCTCTGGAGGGTTTGGAAACAAGGTTGAGAAGCGATGGACAAAATCAAATTTTAAAAAAAGCAGACACATGAAAATATACAATTTTCTGAGCAAAATTGAAATTTCAGAACAGTAAATTGTCAAGATGTTTAAAAAGTGAACAGAGTGGGTGAGAGTGTGTGTGGTGGGGTGAGTGTGAATGAGAACACTTGAGACTGGGAGTGCGGCAGACATAAACAGTGTCCCTTCCCTCTCACTCTCCCTACACACAGGCACTGACACACGCACAACACACACACACACACACACACACACACACACACAACACACACTCACCCCTCACACACACACACACGCACACATAACCATCTCAGGCACACACTCTCCCTTTCACACATATAAACCCACCACTCTCACACACACACACTCACCCATCACTCACACACACGCTCACCCATCACTCACACACACGCTCACCCATCACTCACACACACGCTCACCCATCACTCATACACACGCTCACCCATCACTCACACACACGCTCACCCATCACTCACGCACACACTCACCCCCATCACACCCTACGCAAACACACACATACACACACTCCTAGACACACACACACAGACAAACACACACACATACTCATCCCTCACACACACACAGTCACCCCCTGTCCCACCCTATGTAAACACACACATACACACGCTTCTCACACACACACACACACACTCTCCTCAGTATCTCTCTCTCTCCCCCTCACACACACACTCACACGCCTCTCTCTCTCTCTCTCTCACACACATACACATCCCTCACACACACTCACTCAAACTACCCTTACACACACACTCTCTCACACACACATTCACCCCTCACTCACTCACACACACGCCTCTCTCTCTCTCTCTCTCACACACATACACATCCCTCACACACACTCACTCAAACTACCCTTACACACACACTCTCTCACACACACATTCATCCCTCACTCCACACAGACACACCCCTCACTCACACACTCACTCAAACAACCCTTACACACACCCTCTCACACACACACACACCCCTCACTCACACACTCACTCAAACAACCCTTACACACACCCTCTCACACACACACACACCCCTCACTCATACACACACACATGCGCACGCACACACACACACATACGCACGCACACACACACACATGCACATACATAAACACACACCCCTCACATACATGCACGTGCACACACACACACTCACCACTGAGTCACACACTCACTCACCCCTCACTGACACACTTACACACACACCCCTCTCATTCACAAACACACACACACACACTCAACCCTCACAAACAGACACACACACACACACTCAACCCTCACACACTCATGACTCACATGCATGCACGTGCACACACACACACACATCCCTCACACTCATACACACAATCACCCCTCCCTCTCTCTCTCTCTCACACACACACACTTCCCTCATATATACGCACACACACACACACACACTCACTCCCCCCCCACACACGCACTCACCCCGACACACACTGCCCTCTCGATTGGGCACTCTAGAGTCTAGTTGTTTCGTACGGTAGCCGGCCAAGAACCTATAATGGGGGAGATGGTTAGCAAGTGTAATGGCCAATTTTGCTTGGATGTGCACTGCTTAAGGTGCTGACAAGGTGAGCACTAAGTGTATCACACACTCCGAGTACCCCCGTGCTGTCGTTGAAGGGAACTGAGGTCGACCAATGAGATGATCAAGAGGAATGTGCAGATGGAGAATGACCATCACACCATCTCAGCACATTAACTGATAAAGCTTCTAACGTCTTCCACCTCCTATACACAACTGAGCACAGCAATGGCGGCCGAGGGACCTTATGCAAGAGACAGATGCATGGATGCAATTGTGTTCAATGTGTTTGGCGTCAAATAAACAATGAAACTGATACAGTCAAAAATGACCCACGTTGTTTTCTTTCTCTCTCAATGTCATTGTAGCCTCCCCTAATGTGAAGAAAATCGTTGGCTGGTTCTTAGCTACGCTGATACTCCTCATGATTCTGGTCCTTTCCGTGTATTACTTCAGAAAGCCGAAGACTTGTAAGACCAAACGTGGTAAGATGGATACTTTCTGTCCATGTCTTTATTATTTCCCCTACTTTGCATCGCATATGTTGCGACGAGAGGACCAAGTTCACTCTTAGGGTGTGATCCCCACTGTAGGTCAGTGGCTGGTCATCCTGCAAGGAGCTCAACGCCATTTGGAACAAAGAATCCCGCTTGATCGGCACCCCATCCACAAACATTCACTCCCTCCACCACCGACGCACAGTGGCAGCAGTGTGTGTACCATCGACAAGATGCGCTGCCTTGTCCCTTCCAGTGGAATTATACTTCTCGCATTGAAACAAATGCATTTCAGACCCCCCCCCGCCCCAGTCCCACACAGTGGCAACGCAGGTGGGTAAGGTAGTCAGGAAGGCATATGGCATGCTTGCCTTCATCGGCAGGGGTATTGAGTATAAAAGCTGGGAAGTCATGCTGCAGCTGTGTAGAACCTTGGTTAGGCCACACTTGGAATATTGCGTGCAATTCTGGTCGCCACATTACCAGAAGGACATGGAGGCGTTGGAGAGGGTGCAGAGGAGGTTCAGCGGGACGCCGCCTGGTCTGGAGGTTATTAGCTATGAGGAGAGGTTGGAGAAACTCGGATTGTTCTCACTAGAGCGAAGGAGATTGAGGGGCGACTCGATAGAAGTTTACAAAATGATGAGTGGCATGGACAGAGTAGATAGTCAGAAGCTTTTTTCCCAGGGTGGAAGAGTCAATTACTAGGGGGGCATAGATTTAAGGGGAGAGGAGAAAACTTTAGAGGGGATGTGAGGGGCAAGTTTTTTGCGCAGAGTGTAGTGAGTGTCTGGAATTCGCTGCCAGAGGAGGTGGTGGAAGCAGGTACGATAGTGGTGTTTAAGAGGCAGCTTGACAAATACATGAATAGGATGGGAATAGAGGGATACGGACCCCGGAAGTGCAAAGTGTTTTAGTTGACGGGCAATATGATGGGCGCAGGCTTGGAGGGCCGAAGGGCCTGTTCCTGTGCTGTACTTTTCTTTGTTCTTTGTTCACTGCAGTGACTCACCAAGGCCCCTTCGACAGCACCTCCTAGGGGAGCTGGTGTACTGTGGTGGTGGCACTAGCAACGCAGAGACCCAGGGCAATGCTCTGGGGAATCGGATCAAATCCCGTCACAGACGCTGGTTGAATTTTAGTTCGGTTAACAAATCAGGAAGATAAAGCTTGGCATGAAACTGTCGTCGATTGCCGGGAAATCCCACCTGGTTCATCGATGTCCTTTAGGGAAGGAAGTCTGGCGTCTTTGCCTACATGTGACTCCAGACACACAGGGATGTGGTTGACTCTTAACTGCCCTCTGAAGCGCCCTAGCAAGGTTGGGCAATTAGAGACTGGCAACACTTTCTGGCCATGCCAACAATGTCTACATCCCACGAAAGTTCCAAAAAAAAAATACACCCGTCAACTCTACCGCCTAGAAGGGCATGGGCAGCAGACACATGGGGAACACCACCACCTGGAAGTTCCCCTCCGAGTCACTCACCATCCTGACTTGAAAATATACCGGCCGTTCCTTCACTGTCGGCTGGGTCAAAACCCTGGATGGTCAGCGATGGTTACATCCACCTAAAATGAGTTTTTGAAAAATGTTTTTATTTCATGTTATGTTTTAATCAAACTGGCTATAATTCTTTGTACGTTGTGTTTGAAGACTAGGCCTTTATTCACTGGAGCTTAGAAGAATGAGAGGAGATCTCATTGAAACATATAACATTCTGACAGGGCTAGACAGGCTGGATGCAGGGATGATATTTCCTCTTGAGTGGGTTGGGAGGGGGTGTGTATTCTAGAAGGAGGGGTTACAAACTCAGGATATTGGGGTAGACCATTTAGGACTGAGATGAGGAGAAACCTCTTCACTCAGAGGGTAGTGAACCTGTGCCATTCTCCACCACAGGAGGCTGTAGAGGCCGAGACGCTGAATATATTTAAGAAGGAAATAGATAGATTTCTGGACTCCGAAGGTGTCAAGGGGTATGGGTGAACGATGGCGTTGAAATAGGGGATGAGCCATGATCTTATTGAAGGGCGGAGCAGACTCAAAGGGCCGAATGACCCACTCCTGCTTCCATTTCCTATGTTTCTAAACAATTCTGTCTACAACTCTATTAACACGATCTTTCTCCCGCCCACAGAATACAGGATTTACGTGCGAGAAAGACTTCTCGACGACGTGACACATATCGAAGCTATCGATGATGATACTCCTTTTTAAATGGACGCTATTTTTACGTACTGTATTTGGATGACCCGTGAAGATATTGGGGGCTGGTGGGAGGTGGGGGGGTGGGGGGAAGGGTTGGGGGTAGAATTTGTTCTGTGCGGCAGAGCAGTATCCCTCTGGCCTTCAGTTATACTCGCTGCCCAGATGTAGATTTAGAGGTCGGCAATTGGAATGGCCATTGGCCGCTCGTGTAACAAGCGCCCGCTGCAACTTGGGATCCTCTCGCGATCAGGCCCAAGGTTAATGTTTTTACCCCCAGTCTGTTGGACGCGAAGACTGAAAAAGCCAAACTTTGATCCCGGTCAACGCAAGAAAAATGTCTGACAAAAGAACATGGTATTGCAAAATTAGTATAACCAACCGAAATTAGCCTAGCTGCTTCTATGACTAGCGGGACTGGCGCTGGTAAAAGACATCTGGCGGCAGAATTTTATTTGGGCGCAGCTGACGAATCACATCTGCCGCCCATCCGAAGTTCCAAACTGCTGGCTTCATTGGGAATAAACACGTCGATTGCACCCACTCTGTGTCTCCGCCCAAGTGTCATTTTGCAACCAACGGCCTGATTCCAAATTTGTCCCGTGCAAAACGTGACAGCTCAACACAGATTTGTAGTGCACATCTGTAGAAATATTACTCCGTGCAACGCGGGTTTCAATGTCCAAATGTTTGCTCTAACGTCTAAATAGTTATCGGTGCGACTCTTCTACTCTTCGAGGTGAAAATAACTAATAAGACCATAAGACACAGGAGCAGAAATTAGGCCATTCGGCCCATCGAGTCTGCTCCGCCATTCAATCATGGCTGATAAGTTTTTCAACCCCATTCTCCCGCCTTCTCCCCCTAACCTTTGACCCCCTTACCAATCAAGAACCTATCTATCTCGGTCTTAAATACACTCAATGACCTGGCCTCCACAGCTTTCTGTGGCAATGAATTCCATAGATTCACCACTCTCTGGCTAAAGAAGTTTCTCCTCATCTCTGTTCTAAAAGGTCTTCCCTTTACTCTGAGGCTGTGCCCTCGGGTCCTAGTCTCTCCTACTCATGGAAACATCTTCCCCGCGTCCCACTCTATCCAGGCCTTTCAGTATTCTGTAAGTTTCAATCAGATCCCCCCCTCATCCTTCTAAACCCCATCGAGTATAGACCCAGAGTCCTCAAACGTTTCTCAAGTGTGAGGGATATTCATAAATTCATATTTAGGTGAAATTACCCTTCAACCAATAACATTGCAAATAATTATCTGGTCACACAGAGGCATCATGATGTCCACCATTGATGTGTTACACTCTTGGTTTAAACATGGACAAAAGAGCTGAGCCCCCGAGGTGAGGTGAGAGTGACTGCCCTTGACACCAAGGCAGCATTTGACCGAGTGGCATCAAGGAGCCCTAGCAAAACTGGAGTCCATGGGACTCAGGGGGAAAACTCTCTGCTGGTTTGGGTCATACCTAGCACAAAGGAAGATGGTCGTGGTTGTTGGAGGTCAATCCTCTCAGCTCCAGGACATCACTGCAGGATTTCCTCAGGGTTAGTGTCCTCGGCCCAGCCATCTTCAGCTGCTTCATCAATGACCTTCCTTCGATCCTAAGGTCAGAAGTGGGGATGTTCGCTGATGACTGCACAATGTTCAGCACCATTCGCGACTCCTCAGATACTGACGCAGTCCATGTCCAAATGCAGCAAGACCTGGACACTTTCCAGGCTTGGGCAGACAAGTGGCAAGTAGCATTCGCACCACACAAGTGACAGGCAATGACCATCTCCAACAAGTGAGATTCCAAACATCACCCCTTGACGTTCAATGGCATTACCATCACTGAATCCTCCACTATCAACATCCTGGGGGTTACCATTGACCAGAAACTTAACTGGACCAGCCATATAAATACTGTGGTTACAAGAGCAGGTCAGAGGCTGGGAATCCTACAGAGAGTTACCCACCTCTTGACCCTTCACCATCTACAAGGCACAAGTCAGGAGTGTGATGGAATACTCCCCACTTGCCTGGATGAGTGCAGCTCCCACAACACTCAAGAAGCTCGACACCGTCCAGGACAAAGCAGCCCCGCTTGATCGGCACCCCATCCACAAACATTCACTCCCCCCACCACCGACACACTGTAGCAGCAGTGTGTACCATCTACAAGATGCACTGCAGGAATTCACCAAGGCTCCTTAGACAGCACCTTCCAAACCCACAACCACTACCATCTAGAAGGACAAGGGCAGTAGACACACAGGAAAACCACAACTTGAAAGTTCCCCTCCAAGCCACTCACCACCCTGACTTGGAAATATATCGGCCGTTCCTTCACTGTCGCTGGGTCAAAATCCAGGAACTCCCTCCCTAACAGCACTGTGGGTGTACCTACACCACAGGGACAAAATCCTGGAACTCCCTCCCTAACAGCACTGTGGTTGTACCTACACCACAGGGACAAAATCCTGGAACTCCCTCCCTAACAGCGCTGTGGGTGTACCTACACCACAGGGTCAAAATCCTGGAACTCCCTCCCTAACAGCACTGTGGGTGTACCTACACCACAGGGTCAAAATCCTGGAACTCCCTCCCTAACAGCACTGTGGGTGTACCTACACCACAGGGTCAAAATCCTGGAATTCCCTCCCTAACAGCACTGTGGGTGTACCTACACCACAGGGACAAAATCCTGGAACTCCCTCTCTAACAGTGCCGTGGGTGCACCTACACCACCTGGGCTGCAGCAGTTCAAGAAGGCAGCTCACCCCCCACCCTCTCAAGGGGTAAATAGAGATGTGGAATACATGCGACCTAGTCAGCGACACCCACATCCTGTACATGAATTTTTAAAAAAACCTCTGTTGGCTGCCACAATCCGTCTTTGGCGACTTCTTTTCATTGGTTTTTGAAGCACTTTGGCCGCCCTAAGGTCGCCAAAGTCGCTATATGAATGCAGGCCTCTTCTGCCGAAGAATTGCAAATCGCCTTACTTTAACACTGCGAGTATTTTCCGTTTAACGTGAAATGCTCTTCCGTTTCTCCTTCCCAAGGGAGCTCATTGCACATTTCTACTTCTGTCCTCCCGCCTTTAGTCCCGGTTAGAATTCACTCACACTGAGGATCACATGAGCCTAGGGAAGTGAGCGATCATTGTTTAGGAACACGGAAAGGCTTGCTGGGTGAATCGAAGCTTTTGAGACTGAGGCCGGAAAGGTCTTTTTCCTATTAGGCAATAGGGTCAAGGGGTATGGACCCAGGGTGTAAATGTGACATCGAGGAAGAGATGGACCATCATCAAATTGAAAGGGAAACAGAAACACCTGGGAAAAAACTCAGCAGGTCTGGCAGCATCGGCGGAGAGGGGCACTAGTTGACGTTTCGAGTCCTCGTGACCCTTCAACAGAACTAAGAGGTAGATTCGATAGATAAGAGATTAGCCTTCTGGCTCACAACTGCTTGGAATGAATCAAGACTTACATTCAGCGATTGACCGCTCTACCTGCTCATAAAATGCTCGCTATACGTCTATGGATAAGGTTAACACTTGGAAGCCAAAAAAAAAAACCCACTCCTATTTCCCATCTGGGTCGACATTTAACTGCAGCGTTGTCTCCACAGGCGAGAGCCCACAATTACTGGCATTGCTACCCGTGGTGCCCCATGACCATATCTCCTTTCTCAGTGACTGTCTCTGTCTCCGACTCACCCCACCTGGATTTCAGCTGAGGTTCCATCCCTCATGTTTCGAACCCACCCCAGGATCACGGGTATCTCCGGGACACACGACGCTCCTCGGGCTGCTGTTCCCGTCGCATCCTGAGATCCACACTCAGTGCCATGCGCCGCCATGTGAACACGCTCGACCTCTCCCTCCAGCAGCTCCGCCGCGCCCCTTTTCCAAAGCTGCCCGTGCCCCCAGTTTCACTTTATTCTTCGCCTCATCCGACGCCTCAACAAGGAGCTTTTTCCCTTTCTCTCAAGTGCCAAGGAACGCAAGCTCCAACAACTCATCGACACCAACACCCATCTGGGACCCTCCACCCCTGCTTGTCCCTCCGTCCCCACCCCCATCTTCCAATCCCAGCCCCAGCCGCGTATCCACCATACCCCCTGACCTTCCCCTCTCCGACGCTGAACGTTCAGTGCTCATCAAAGGACTTAGTTTCATACCTTTACGCCCTCATCTCAATGAATTTCGGGCTCGGCACGATGCTGAACTCTTCTTCCGCCGTCTTCGTCTCCGTGCTCACTTCTTTGGGCAGGAGTCCTCTCCCCGATCAACGGATCCTTTTACCCACCTCCAATATTCTCCCTCCACCTGGACCCCTCCCTCTGGATTCTTACCTTCACTTGATCTTTTCATTGAGAACTGTTGGCGTGACATTAGCCGTCTCAATTTCTCTGCTCCTCTCGCCCACTCTAACCTGTCTCTCTCTGAACTCACTGCACTCCGTTCTCTCAGGTCCAACCCCAACATTGTCATCAAACCCGCTGACAAGGGTGGTACTGTTGTTGTCTGGCGCACTGACCTCTGAAACTACCGTTTTCCACCCACAGTCGTTGACAGGGCCCTCAACCGTGTCCGGCCCATCTCCCGTGCATTCTCCCACCCAGAAACGTGATAGGGTCCCCCTTGTCCTCACTTATCACCCCACCAACCTCCGCATTCAAAGGATCATCCTCCGCCATTTCCACCAACTCCAGCATGATGCCACCACCAAACACATCTTCCCTTCACCCCACCCCGGCGGCATTCCGTAGGGATCGTTCCCTCCGTGACACCCTGGTCCACTCCTCCATCACCCCCTACACCTCAACCCCCTCCCATGGCACCTCCCCATGCCCACGCTGAAGATGCAACACCTGCCCCTTCACTTCCCCCCTCCTCACCGTCCAAGGGCCCAAACACTCCTTTCAAGTGAAGCAGCATTTCACTTGCATTTCCCTCAACTTAGTCCACTGCATTCGTTGCTCCCAATGCGGTTTCCTCTATACTGAGTTCAACAATTTTAGATCTCCTCCATCCCCACCCCCTTTCCGTTTCTTCCCCCTCCTTTTTGTTTTTTCCCAATAATTTATATAGATTTTTCTTTTCCCACCTATTTCTATTATTTTTAATATATTCCACCCATCATTTATCTCTACCTTTTATGCCCTTTCAGTATTATTTCACCCCACCCCCACTAGAGCTATCTGTACCTTGTCTGTCCTTTCTACTCTTAATTAGCACATTCCTTTAGATAATATCACCACCTTCAACACCTCTTTGTCCTTTGGTCTGTGACATCTTTTGGTTATCTCCACCTATCACTGGCTGCTTGTCCTAACAACACCTCCCCCCCCACCTTAAACCAGCTTATATTTCACCCCTTTCCTATTTTTACTTAGTTCTGTTGAAGGGTCATGAGGACTCGAAAGGTCAACTGTGCTCTTCTCCGCCGATGCTGCCAGACCTGCTGAGTTTTTCCAGGTATTTCTGTTGTTGCTATGAGGCCTGCACCCTCACCCACCGAACTGTCAAAGGCCCATTCAGGCCATTTGAGTACCAATTAAAACAATTAACTGAGCTGCCCGTCCAGCCTTAAGGTTGGCGGGCAGGCAAAGAGACTAGTTGGCTTTTGCACTTATCACCAAACCTCATCCACGGACGGGAAGGGGTTTCATGCAGGTTTTAAAACATTAATAAAGACTTTACGGTAAAACGAACTAGCGGAATAATATTTTGGCACAGGCTAGAAGGGCCGAATGGCCTATTTTTCTGCGCTGTCGTGCTCTATGGTTCTATGGTTCTAATAGACATGTCTCAGCTCAAGCGACACTGTCACCTGAGGGGACGTGTCTTAAATATCGTTTCCCTCTATTCAAAGTTTTCAAAATCAAAGTCACCCCCCCCGCCCCATTGAGACAGCTCCGTGCCTCAGGGAGGTTGCCGCACTATTTCCGGGGCAGTCGTGAAAGAGCGCGGGCCCCGAATCTCCCCTCAGCACTTCCAGGCCCACCTCAGGCTCGGTTGGGCCTTGTTTGGCGCGCCCAGGCAAAATGGCGGCGCGCAGCCAATCGCGGGTGGCCATGGGCTGCTCAAGCCCACTCCCACCCAACCAGCCGCCCCCCCTCAACAGGGAGAAAATTCTCCCCACTGTTTAAGGGGGCTGGAGCAGGTGAAGCTGGATAGAAGTGGAGGCCGAGGAGATGTTGACAAAGGTGTCATGGGCTAAAGGACAAAGAGGGTGTTAAGGATAGCGGTAATGGCTAAAGGAGGTGCTAATGGCGGCGTTAAGGCCAGAAAGCAGAGTGTGATAATAACAGGGGAAGGGTAAGGACTCTGGAAAGAGCAACATAAAGAGGTGGTAGGTGGCCCTTGTGGGGGTAGAGTGGGGGTAGAGTGGGGGGAGGGGACAGTGGTGGGAAAACATATTGAAAACAGGATAAAAGGTTGGGAAGAAACAATGAATAAAATGAAAATAAATAAAAATAAGTGGGTAAAAAATAGAAATTAAAAAATGAAAGAATAAAAATTGAAATATGAATATTGAAAAAAGGGGGATCGGAAAGGGGGTGGGGATGGAGGAGAGAGTTCATGATCTGTAGTTGTTGGACTCAATATTCAGTCCGGAAGGCTGTAAAGTGCCTAGTCGGAAGATGAGGTGCTGTTCCTCCAGTTTGCGTTGAGCTTCACTGGAACAATGCAGCAGGCCAAGGACGGACACGTGGGCATGAGAACAGGGTGGGAGTGTTGAAATGGCAAGCGACAGGGAGGTCGGGGTCATGCTAGCGGACAGACCGAAGGTGTTCAGCAAAGCGGGTCACCCAGCCTGCGTTTGGTCTCTCCAATGTAGAGGAGGCCACATTGTGGATGCAGTGGACCAATTTCAAGGAGGCGCAAGTGAAGTGTGTTTGGACTCTTGGACGGTGAGGAGGGAGAAGATGTTGCACCTTCTGCGATTGCATGGGAAGGTGCCGTGGGAAGGAGATCAGGTGTTGGGGGGGTGATGATGGAGGGCAGCAGGGTGTCCCGGAGGGGATGGTCTTGTGGATTCTTCTGGCCATCGTTGTCCTCCTTTGATGCCCTTTCGCGTTATGGTTACCAACGATGCTGAGAAGCCGGGCTTCCCACCAACTCGCCCCCTACCCTCCTCCCAGTCGTTGCCCCCGTTATTGTGGCTGGGGGGCGCTGGGAGTGGACAGTTGGCGACGGAAGGAAATGGCGACACCTCCTGTAGGCCAGGGTGCACTGCGGCAGCTTGGCAACAGGCGGCAAGGTCACTTGGCAGCGCGTGGCAGGACCTGGTGGGCTGCCCTTCACAGCCATCAACAAAAGGTGAGGTTGTCCCCCCTCTCCCGCCCCACACCTCCCACCTAAAGGGGGGGCTTGCTGCTTGCCCAGCATAACACGTAGATGAGAGAATGCCAACGCAGGGCAGTTGATGAGCTCGGTGTGCTTTTAGATAAGAGCTGAGCCGCCGTGGTCTGGACTACCGAGGCTGGGCTGCTGCAGGCGCGACAAAACGCCAACATCCAACCCCGCAATCTTTCAACTGGTATAAGACTCCACTCCTGAGGTTTTATCACCTACCACGATTGTGCACCCCGCTTTCCCTGTGGGAGAACCCCTGGACTGCCTCAGGACAACACCCCCAACCAACTCCTCGCCAAAAACATTGAATGCTCCGTCATCATTTTCCAACCCTCTCTTTGCCTCATCGCTCCATGGGTCAGGCGGCTGGTGGCGTGGGTCAGGCAGCTGGTGGCGTAGACCAGGCTAGCTCTCCGGGGAGGCAAGGGTTCAAAACCCACCCACTCCGCCTGAATTGAACTTCAGTTAATACAATGCAAAAATAAAGCCCGTGACACTAGTGGTGACCATAGCATTATTACTATAATTAAAAAAAAAATAATCTAGTATAAGCCCTTTCGGGAAGGAAACCTTCCGGCCTGTCCCGGTCTGGCCGATATGTGACTCGAGATCCTGAGCAATGTGGTTGACCCTTAACTGCCCTCTGAAATGTTCCTTCCACGTGAAATCAGTGAGAGCCCCACAAATGCCCACTTTGCCAACGATGCCCAGAGATCCCATAAAAGAATCGAAATGAAAGTAAAAAGCTATCCCTGTGTCGACAAGGCACAAGTTCAGGAGTGTGATGGAATACTCCCCACTTCCCTGGATGGGTGCAGCTCCCACAACACTCAAGAAGCTCGACACCGTCCGGGACAAAGCAGCCCCGCTTGATCGGTACCACATCCACAAACATTCACTCCCTCCACCACCGACGCACAGTAGCAGCAGCGTGTGTACCATCTACAAGACGCACTGCAGGAACTCACCAAGGCTCCCTCGACAGCACCTTCCAAACCCACAACCACTGCCATCTAGAAGGACAAGGGCAGCAGAAACAAAGGAAAACCACAACTTGAAAGTTCCCCTCCAAGCCACTCACCATCCTGACTTGGAAAAATATCGGCCGTTCCTTCACTGTCGCTGGGTCAAAATTCAGGAACTCCCTCCCTAACAGCACTGTGGGTGTACCTACACCACAGTGACAAAATCCTGGAACTCCCTCCCTAACAGCACTGTGGGTGTACCTACACCACTGGGACTGCAGCGGTTTAAAAAGCAGCTCACCCATCACCTTCTCAAAGGGAAACTAGGGATCGGCAATAAATCCTGGCCTAGCCAGCAACGCCCACATCCCATGATTGAAATAAATATCTACACTCACCCTGTCTTCCTATAAGACCATAAGACCATAAGACACAGGAGCAGAAATTAGGCCATTCGGCCCATCGAGTCTGCCCCGCCATTCAATCAGGGCTGATAAGTTTCTCAACCTCATTCTCCCGCCTTCTCCCCGTAACCTCTGACCCCCTTACCAATCAAGAACCTATCTATCTCGGTCTTAAATACACTCAATGACCTGGCCTCCACAGCTTTCTGTGGCAATGAATTCCATAGATTCACCACTCTCTGGCTAAAGAAGTTTCTCCTCATCCCTGTTCTAAAAGGTCTTCCCTTTATTCTGAGGCTGTGCCCTCGGGTCCTAGTCTCTCCTACTAATGGAAACATCTTCCCCGCGTCCACTCTATCCAGGCCTTTCAGTATTCTGTAAGTTTCAATCAGATCCCCCCCTCATCCATTTAAACTCCATCGAGTATAGACCCAGAATCCTCAAATGTTCCTCATATGTTAAGCCTTTCATTCCTGGGATCGTTCTCATGAACCTCCTCTGGACCCTCTCCAGGGACAGAACATCCTTCCTGAGATACGGGGCCCAAAACTGCTCGCAATATTCTAAATGTGGTCTGACCAGAGCCTTATAAAGCCTCAGCAGCACATCCCTGCTTTTATATTCTAGTCCTCTCGAAATAAATGCCAACATTGCAATTGCCTTCCTAACTACCGACTCAACCTGCAAGTTAATCTTAAGAGAATCCTGGACCAGGACCCCCAAATCCCTTTGCAGTCCAGATTTCTGAATTCTCTCCCCATTTAGAAAATAGTCTATGCCTCTATTCTTCCTACCAAAGTGCATGACCTCACACTTCCCCACGTTATATTCCATCTGCCACTTCTTTGCCCATTCTCCTAACCTGTCCAAATCCTTCTGCAGCCTCCCCGCCTCCTCAATACTACCTGTCCCTCCACCTATCTTTGTATCATCTGCAAACTTAGCCAGGATGCCCTCAGTTCCTTCATCTAGAATATTAATGTATAAAGTGAAAAGTTGTGGTCCCAACACTGACCCCTGCGGAACTCCACTAGTCACCGGCCGCCATCCTGAGAAGGACCGCCCCTTATCCCCACTCTCTGCCTCCTGCCAGACAGCCAATCTTCTATCCATGCTAGTACCTTGCCTCTAACACCATGGGCTCTTATCTTACTGAGCAGCCTCCTGTGCAGCACCTTGTCAAAGGCCTTCTGGAAGTCCAAGTAGATAACATCCATTGGCTCTCCTTTGTCTAACCTACTCAAAGAATTCTAACAGATTTGTCAGGCAAGACCTCCCCTTGATGAAACCATGCTGACTTTGCCCGATTTTACCATGCACTTCCAAGTATTCTGAAATCTCATCCTTAATAATGGACTCTAAAATCTTACCAACCACCGAGGTCAGGCTAATCGGCCTGTAATTTCCCGTCTTTTGCCTCACTCCCTCCTTAAACAGGGGGGGTTACATTAGCGATTTTCCAGTCCTCTGGGACCCTCCCTGACTCCAGTGATTCCTGAAAGATCACCACTATCGCCTCCACTTAATTCACCACCAACTTCCTCTTAATTCAGCTTATTGTGCAGCAATTTCCGTGCCAATGTCCTGTAATCAACAATTAATTTACAATAATGACAGGTCTTAGGTTCGGGCTTTGGACCCTTGAATACGATGAGGATGAAATTCGATTTATGGGGCCACAATCCTTTAATTTTCTTAATATTGTGTACAGAAACAACAACAGGACAGGACAATTAGAAAGCATACCTACCAATTGACATTTTGGATTGATTAAACAATGCACAACAATATTAAAAAGGCCAAGAATGAGCTCAATATAGCTACTTCATCAAAACAAGCACAGAACATCAAGACATACATAGAAACATAGGAAATAGGAGCAAGAGCAGGTTATTCGGACTTGCTCCCCCATTCAACATGATCATGGCTGACCCTCTATCTCGACGCCGCACTCCCGCTCTCTCCCCATACCCCTTGACACCTTTAGAGTTCAGATATCTACCTATTTCGTTCTTAAATACATTCAATGACTTGTCCTCCACAGCCTTCAGTGGTAGAGAATTCCACAGGTTCACCGCTCTCTGAGTGAAGAGGTTTCTCCTCATCTCAGTCCTAAATGGCCTACCCTGTATCCTGAGACTGTGACCCCCTTGATTTATACTCCACCCCCAGCCAGAGGGAATGTGATCCTTGCATCCGGTCTGTCCAGCCCTGTCACAATTTGTTATGTTTCACTGAGATCCCCTCTCACTCTTCTAAACTCCAGTGAACACGGGCCTAGTCGGCCTAGTCTCTCCTCATACGACAATCCTGCCATCCCAGGAATCAGTCTGGCGAATATTCGCTGCCCTCCGTCTATGGCAAGGTAAGGAGACCAAAACTGCACCCAATACTCCAGGTGTGGTCTCACCAAGGCCTAGTACAGCTGCAGTAAGCCATACCAGGTAAATACAGGATATTTGATCCCAACAGGGATTAGTGAACTACGTGTGTTTTTTAACAGCACCCAGTGATTACTTTGTAGCTTATAATTGCAGATTTGCTAACTAATTGGATTTGGCAGGAGTTGAATCCCTGTCCCAACAGCATTAGCTTGGGCCTTCTAGAGTAACAGCCTGGTGGCTTAGCAAATGCACCGTAGTCGCTGGGTGGTCGCGTGCTGTGGTCACAGTGTCCTTCCTCCTAGCGGAAATCGACACTGCTCCATTTCTTTGATGTCCAACTTGGTGCAGCATTTCATTCCTGCTCACTTACCCGTCCGTCAAGTCCTGAAGTGAGCTTGTGGCCCAGAGGTAGGAATGCTACCCAATGCACCACGAGTTCTCAGGCCACACCGCGACACCGAAGTTCAGCCGGGACAACCAGAATAAGACTTCATCCCTTTTGTCACGGTGGAGGGTTAACTTACGGAGGTGCCAAAATTGAAAAAAAACCTCATTAGATGCTCCGTGTTGCTCGTGTTCACTCTGGACTGTCTCAGCATCGGACTGAGGAGGACCAATGGAGCATAGGGTGAAAGAGTCCATTTGTCCATTGTGCATTTCGGAGGCACCTGATCTGGAATTGTGGTCCGATCTGCTCACTTTTGAAGCCCTACTAATAAAATATTTACTCTGAGCCAGCCATTAGTTAATCCCCCATGAGTACTGATGCGACGCTCGAGCCCTTAGACAAGACATTTAAAGGCTGTGGCCCATCTGCACAGGGGCACATTACAGCAACAAACACTCTGCATTTAACAAGACCGTACTGACACTTTCTTATGACCAAGTGAGTTCAGCGTAGGGATTTAACCGGGTGTGAACAGCATAACAAATGCTGGTCTTGCTGGCAACACTCAGATACTGGGTACGAATCTGATCGAAAGGCTCAGTCAAGCCTTGGACCGACGTGGTCCCTGGTTACAGGAAGGGAATTGATTAGGTCACCAGATCAATTGTGGTCTGGTCAACGTCTCCACCAGTTTCCTGCTGCCTTCCCATGTCTGCCAGCGGTGTTGACGAATAGGTAAATGGAGAGACACAACGAAGAGCATAAGGATCTTTGACAGTAACTAAAGGGCACGTTATTTTACAGAGATTGAGCATTGCTGTCGAATCTTTTTGTCTTGGACTCATCAGGTCGGATGCAAGCTTCAAAAGGGAGCAGCGGTTTACACTGAAAGGTTGCCAAGTCGACCCTGATTGGTCGAGGCCTGGCTCTGGAGAATGCACTAGGTACCTATTGACCTCCTGACATTTGTTTAATTCAAATGAAACGGCACAATGCCTGGGCATGCTCTTTCTGCTTGCAGAGGACAGGTTCCTGCCTGATGGAGCATTGCAGCGTAAAGTCAGACACAAGGACCCGCCCTGTGCAAGCAGAAAGGACATGCCCTAGTGGTGCACATTAAAAATAAAAACTACACTAGACCATGGGGGTACAATGGTCCCCTAACGCATTCTCCATGGCATCGTCTCGCCCTTTCAGAGTTGACTTGCCAATTGATCAGTGTCCTTTTCCCACGCGGTATAAATTGTTGTTGACTTTAAAATTTGCTGTTCTTGCATCTATCCCTGATGAGTGCAAGGCGAAGAGGTTCGACAATGTGTGTCCTTTTTGTCAGCAACACGCCTATTATCTTATTGCTGAACTGAACACTCAATACATGAGGGGTATAGACAGAGTCAATGCGAGTAGGCTCTTTCCACTTAGATTAGGAGAGATAAACCCGAGAGGACATGGCTTTAGGGTGAAAGGGGAAAGGTTTAGGGGGAACTTCTTCACTCAGAGAGTGGTGAGAGTGTGGAACGAGCTACCATCTGACGTGGTAAATGCGGGCTCACTCTTAAGTTTTAAGAATAAATTGGATAGATACATGGATGGGAGAGGTCTGGAGGGTTATGGACTGGGCGGAGGTCAATGGGACTAGCGGAATGATATTTCGGCACAGACTAGAAGGGCCGAAAGGCCTGTTTTCTGTGCTGTAGTGTTCTATGGTTCTATGGTTCTACAAACCAATGATCAGCTAATTACCCTAAGGGGAAGCTTCCCGATTCTCTCTATGAATTATCGATATCAAATCCTGCAGGGAAATGATCGTCACAATATTACACCAGAGGGAACGAAGAAATGGTCCTTCAGATCATGGTGCCAGAGGGAAAAAACGCACTTCTCACCTTGTTTTTCTGCCACAACTCAGCATTTAAGACCATAAGACATAGGAGCAGGAATTAGGCCATTCGGCCCATCGAGTCTGCTCCGCCATTCAATCATGGCTGATAAGTTTCTCAACCCCATTCTCCCGCCTTCTCCCCGTAACCTTTGATCCCCTTTACCAATCAAGAACCTATCGATCTCGGTCTTAAATACAGAATCTTGGTGGGAGTACAATTTCGTCCTGGACACTATCTCAATGTCGTTGTAATCTTATTGGGGGGGTCTGCTGTATGCTGAGCCCTACAACTGAGTTGCACTGACTGCCATGAATCAATTTATTTTATGTTCCCCTCACGCGTTGAATTTCTGCTCCTAATGCGTGTACATGCTTTCGTGTTGTGGGGTATATGGTGGCTGTGTACTCATTCACTGGACTGTTCATCCCCAGGCTAATATTCTTGGTACATGGGTTCAAACACCTACCACAGTAGCTGGTGGCATGTGCATTCAGATGCTGAAGCAGTCTATGTCCAAATACAACCAGGCCTGGAGAACACCCAGGCTTGGGCTGACAAGTGGCAAGTAACATTCGCACCACACAAGTGCCAGGCAATGACCATCTCCAACAAGAGAGAATCCAATCATCGCCCCCTTGACGTTCAAAGGCATTACCATCACTGCATCCCCCACTGTCAACATCCTGGGGGTTACCATTGACCAGAAACTGAAGTGGACTAACCATGTAAATACTGTGGCTACAAGAGCAGGTCAGAAGCTAGGAATCCTATGAGGAGTAACTCACCTCCTGACTCCCCAAAGCCTGTCCTCCATCTGCAAGGCACTAGACAAGGGTGTGATGGAATACTCTCCGCTTACCTGGAGGAGTGCAGCTCCAACAACACTCGAGAAGCTCGACACCATCCAGGACAAAGCAGTCCTCTTCATTGGCACCCCATCCACAAGTATTCACTCCCTCCACCACCAACGCACAGTAGCAGCAGTGTGTACCATCTACAAACATTCACTCCCTCCACCACCGACGCACAGTAGCAGCAGTGTGTGTACCATCTACAAGATGCACTGCAGCAACTCACCAAGGCTCCTTCGACAGCACCTTCCAAACCCACGCCCACTACCACCTAGAAGGACAAGGGCAGCAGGTAGATGGGAACACCACCACCTGGAATTTGCCCTACAAGCCAAAAGCCATCCTGACTTGGAAATATATCGGCCGTTCCTTCACTGTCGCTGGGTCAAAATCCTGGATCTCCCTTCCAAACAGCACTGTGGGTGTACCTACACCACATGGACTGGACCGATTCAAGAAGGCAGCTCACCACCGCCTTCTCAAGGGGAAATTAGGGATGGGCAATAAATGCTGGGCCCAGCCAGCGACGCCCACATCCCATGAATGAATTCAAAAAAAATGAAAGCTAGTCTCAGTAATGGTGACCGTCTTCCAATGTTAACATCTGGTTCATAAAAAAACATATGATATAGGAGCAGAAATAGGCCATTCGTCCCATCGAGTCTGCTCCACCATTCAATAAGGTCATGACCGATCTGAATGTAACCTTAATCCCACACTCCTCCCTCCCTCCTCCCCATAACATTTCAACCCCTTTTTAATCAAGAATCCATCTTGCTCAGCCTTAGTAATATTCAAAGGCTCTGCTTCCATTGCCTTTTGAGGAAGAGAGTTCCAAAGATACACTAAGATAAAAAGCAAAATACTGCAGATGCTGGAAATCTGAAATAAAAAAACCCCAAAAAATGTTGGAAGAGCTCAGCAGGTCTGACAGCATCTGTGGAGAGAGGAGCCATAAGGACTCGAAACATTAACTCTTGTTTTATTCCTGCTGTCGGACCTGCTGAGTTTTTCCAATGTTTTCTGTCTTTGTTCCAAAGACTCCCGACCCTCTGTGGGAATACATTTCTCCTCATCTCTCTCTTAAACGGGTAACCCCTTATTTTTACACAGTGACCCCCTAGTTCTAGATTCCCCAACAAGAGGAATCATCCTCTTCGCATCCACCCCGTGAAGACCCCTCATCATCGTGTGTGTTTCAATCAAGTCGCCTCTCACTCTTCCAAACTCCAGCGGATACAAGCCTAACCTGTCCAACCTTTCCTCATAAGACAACCCCACCCATTCCAGGTATTAGTCTGGTAAACCTTCTCTGAGCTGCTCCTAATGCATTTACATCTTTCTTTAAATAAGGAGCCCAGTATTGGACACAATACTCCAGTTGTGGTCTCACTAGTGCTCTGTATAACTGAAACTCTTTCGAGTTATCAACAGTCACAGATTGCAACTCTTTCGAGTACAATCACAGTTCTTGGTTTCCGGGAGTGGGACATGAACCCACAACCCTCTGATTCAAAGGTGAGGGTGCTATGAACTGAGCCACAGCTGACACCTTTAAAGACTAGAAGGAAACTCTTTCGAGTTATCAACAGTCACAGATTGCAACTCTTTCGAGTACAATCACAGTTCTTGGTTTCCGGGAGTGGGACATGAACCCACAACCCTCTGATTCAAAGGCGAGGGTGCCATGAACTGAGCCACAGCTGACACCTCTCTGTATAACTGAAGCATAACCTCCCTACTTTTGTATTCAATCCTCCTCACAATAAGTGATAATATTCTATTAACTCCCCTAATTAACTGCTGTACCCGCACAATAACCTTTTGTGATTCATGCACGAGGACATTGAAATCCCCTTTTGGGAAGGGAATCTAAAGTCCTTGCCTGGCCTGTTCCACTGTGAGTCCAAAACCCCCCAGTAATGTGGTTGGCACTTAACTGCCCTCTGACAAGGCGCCGCTAGTCACTCAGGTCAAGGGGCAATTAGGGATGGGCAACAAATGCTGGCCTTGCCAGTGACACCCACATCCCACGAAAGCATTAAAATGAAAATGTAACATCAACACTATGAAAAAAGCAACAACAGCCCATTCAGAATCCAATGATATGCTTTATTTGAAGATTACATTATTCCAGTTAACAGGCAAAGACTATAATCATTGCTTACAAAGGCAAGTGTTGGGTTCATTGACCAGAGTTACTAAAGATTATTCCCATCAAACATATAGAGCCAGCTTACTTCAGGCAAACAGGTTAACACATTGAATTCAGTGAACCAGTTCACAACTTACAACCCTGGTCAGCAACGGGCATGGAATTTTGGACTGATCCCACCATGGATCCCGAACACTCGCCAAAACTGATTCATGCACACGGACGTTAGAAATTAATGGGCTTGTCGTGTGGTGGCACAGAGCTTGAGTATTGCTGAAAAAAACATTGTGTCAAAGCTTTTTGCCATTCACTCATCAGGGCAATCGCAAACATGCCAATGTCAGGGCCCTGATATATCGGATCAAACAGCATGCTCCTTCTGCTGTTCGCAATGGGCAAGGTACAGACTGCACCCAAGCACCCTGTGCCGGCCAAACTCAAAACACAGTGTCCCACCTTAGATGGGATTCTGCGACTGGACAACACTTGCTAAATTACCCTCACCGTGCTACAAATCTTGCTGGCATCCAATTTACGATAGTCAGCCGGGCTTGCAGTAGGGTGCATTTGCATGTACTGCAGGCTGCCCGTATGAATCCACAGGGCAGACAGAAAGGACAGGTGCACACATTGCGCCTGCTGCAGCTCAACAAAATAAGTGACAGCCGTTCGCTGGTTCATTCCTCAGGGCAACGCCTTGACCAACCAGAGTCAAGCTGCCCGGGTTAACATTTCAAACAATGCTTGGAAGTTAACTGTCAGCCACCAATAACTGGTGCATTGTGCACGGCAACGCCTCTAACCAGAGTCCAGCCAACCAATCAGCACTCTATTCTCGCACAGCATAAAGGGTGCTGCTTCCCCTGAGATTGGTATTCTTGCTATTGTCCTGATGAGTTCAAGGCAAAAACCTTGGACACAATGTCTTCTTTCAGCAAGGCTCAATGAATGGTCTGAACAAGATCGCCTCGTGTGGTGAGGCAGAAGAGGTGGCGTCGGAGCCTATTACGCGGAGCGCCGGATAGTCGGTCCATTTACAGGGACTAACACCAGGGACCCCCATTTGGTTCCACCGTTTTAGCGATTAGCAGTGCACAGCAGCCTCGAGTCCTAAGCTACCCACCGAATCAGCTTGGCGCACCTACACGTTCCCGCGCCAATCTGTCCCGACACTGGCGCAAAACGGGCGCAAGTGGACCCAACGCTTGCAACGTTTTAACAGGTGACTTCAGGCCCACAATAACGTGGCTGAGACTCTTCACTATAACTTCATGGGCCAATCTGTTCAAGGGCAGTTCAGGGGTTTTCATGGCAATTGGTGATAGCTTCAGAGCTAACGATAGCTGAGAATAGCTTCACATGCCCAATGTCATGGCTTGAACTTAAACTTCACCCAAGTATCAGGTTGGGATTTGAACTCTTCAAGTTCAGTGGTATTACCACTACGCCACCGCCTCTCGCATTTACATGAAGCAATGCTGACGCCCTCATATATTTAAAAGCCCCCGCTCTATCATGTTGAAACACCCCAAGCCTGAGTGCACATGAATCGAAAGGATTATTAGCCTGATATTTCATCAACAAAGAGGCACGATAGAATATTGCTTTCTCAATTACGCTTGAGACTATCTCTCTCCGAGATCTCCGCACAACCTGCATCAAGGATCGAGTCAAGTCAAGGCTGAAAATCTGGCGGCTATATCAAAAAGTAATCGGGTTGAAATATAGATATATAATATATAGGTGCTGCTGAAAAAGGGACATTCTTAGAAGGGGGAAACATGATAAGCACCCTCATTTCCCGGTTTTTACCGGTGTTCCATTTTATGGTAAAGAAAAGCAGTTCGGGCCAGTACTCTTATATCCCAGGTTTTTATTGTTTTTCGTTCCGGGTTGCATCGATAAAAGCAAAAAAAACTGCGGACGCTGGAAATCCAGAACAAAAACAGAAACAGAAATATCTGGGAAAAAACTCAGCAGGTCTGGCAGCATCGGTGGATTTTAAAATCAACAATTTTAGATCTTGAACTCTGTCCTCCATCCCCACCCCCTTTCCGTTTCTTCCCCCTCCTTTTTTGTTTTTATATAGATTTTCCTTTTCCCACCTATTTCCGTTATTTTTAAATGTATTTCCACCCATTGTTTATCTTTTAGCCCTTTTAGTATTTCCCCCCAGCCCCACTAGAGCCATCTGCACCTTGTCTGTCCTGCTTTCTACTCTTAATTAGCACATTGCTTTAGATAATATCACCACCTCTTTGTCCTTTTGTCTGTGACATCTTTTGGTTATCTCCACCTATCACCGGCTGCTTGTCCCAACAAACCCCCCTCCTCTTAAACCAGCTTATATCTCACCCCTTTTCTATTTTTACTTAGTTCCATTGAAGGGTCATGAGGACTCGAAACGTCAACGGTGCTCCCTCTCCGCCGATGCTGCCAGACCTGCTGAGTTTTTCCGGGTATCTCTGTTTCTGTTTTCGTATGATGTGTCGGGTTTTACGACCCTCTGAACATTCAGTTTCAGCGCCTTGTTAGGGACTGAATACCGAGGAGGACGGGTAACAGGAGGAAAGTGCAGTATCGCTGGCTTTGCCAGTGGTTAAGCTGAATTTGCAATGATTAATTCGGTAGTCCGACGAACGCCTATGCTAATAATTCGAGCAGATGGGTTGTTTTCTCGTTACCTTGCCGTAATGAAACGACACTATCTGCCTGATTTCCCACCTACCCACCCATCTTCCGGGCCGAATTGATACCCACACTGGAGAAGGAAGAGGAAATTCAGCAGCCACACGACAGCCCCCCTTACCCCGCCCCAAAAGCATTTATAGGTAGAAGAACACCGCACAGAGGAGCACCAGCAGTGCCATGGCTTTCAGCAGCAGCGTCAGAGTGGCGTCCTCCTGACGGCCGGCCAGAGTGCGCGTTTTGGTTGGCTTCATGGCGCGGTCCCACTGGGTCAGGATGGTCCGTCAGGCCCCCTCCCACTTTCCGGGTCCCACCAGGCGAAACTGATAGGGCGAGCACGGGCCGAAGAAGATCTGATACGCCAGGCGTGGGTCGGCGAGGAAGAGGCGCTTGATGTCCAGTTTGGCTCCGATCTGCTCCGCCATCGAGTCCATGTAAGGGATGTAGTCGATTTTCAAGGTGCGCTTCTGGGAGCCCCCGGTCCTTGAGTGATGGGAAACACAAAACAGAGAAAACGACGGGTTAATTGTCTGCGAAGTTAAAGTCTTGCCGATTACATGGTGAAGGGTTTTCGAAGCCAATTACATTAAGGGTTTTTGACTCGCTCGCGGAGGCTGAGAGTCAACTCGCAGACGCTTGCTCCTACCTCTCTCCCTGGACCATGACCCCACCGGGGAACATCAAGCCATTGTTTCCAGGACTGTCACTGACCTCATCTCCTCTGGAGATCTTCCTCCCACAGCTTCCAACCTGATAGTCGCCCAACCTCGGACGGCCCGCTTCTACCTCCTACCCAAAATCCACAAACAGGACTGTCCCGGCAGACCGATCGTGTCAGCCTGTTCCTGCCCCATGGAACTCATTTCTCACTATCTTGACTCCCTTCTCTCTCCCCTTGCCCAGTCCCTTCCCACCTACATCCGTGGTTCCTCTGACACCTTACGTCACATCAACAATTTCCAGTTCCCTGGCCCCAACCGCTTCCTCTTCACCATGGATGTCCAATCCCTCTACACCTCCATCCCCCACCAGGATGGTCTGAGGGCCCTTAGCTTCTTCCTTGAACAGAGGCCTGAACAATCCCCACCCACCACTACTCTCCTCCGTCTGGCTGAACTTGTTCTCACACTGAACAATTTCTCCTTTAACTCCTCTCACTTCCTCCAAATAAAAGGTGTGGCTATGGGGACCCGCATGGGCCCCAGTTAAGCCTGTCTCTTTATGGGGTATGTGGAACATTCCTTGTTCCAGTCCTACTCAGGCCCCCTCCCACAACTCTTTCTCCGGTACATCGATGATTACTTCGGTGCTGCTTCATGCTCTCGTCGGAACCTGGAAAAATTTATTAATTTTGCTTCCAATCTCCACCCCTCCATCATCTTCACATGGTCCATCTCTGACACTTCTCTTCCCTTCCTTGACCTCTCTGTCTCAATTTCTGATGATAGACTGTCCACCAATATCCATTACAAGCCTACCGACTCCCACAGCTACCTCGACTACAGCTCCTCACACCCCGCTTCCTGTAAGGACTCCATCCCATTCTCTCAGTTCCTTCACCTCCGTCGCATCTGTTCTGATGACGCTACCTTCAAAAACAGCTCCTCTGACATGTCCTCCTTCTTCTTTAACCGAGGTTTTCCACCCACGGTCGTTGACAGGGCCCTCAACCGTGTCCGGCGCATCTCCGCGCATCCGCCCTCACGCCTTCTCCTCCCTCCCAGAAACATGATAGGGTCCCCCTTGTCCTCACTTATCACCCCACCAGCCTCCGCATTCAAAGGATCATCCTCTGCCATTTCTGCCAACTCCAGCATGATGCCACCACCAAACGCATCTTCCCTTCACCCCCCCCGGCGGCATTCCGTAGGGATTTTTCCCTCCAGGACACCCTGGTCCACTCCTCCATCATCCCCTACTCCTCAACCCCCACCTATGGCACCTCCCCATGCCCACGCAGAAGATGCAACACCTGCCCCTTCACTTCCTCTCTCCTCACCGTCCAAGGGTCCAAACACTCCTTTCAAGTGAAGCAGCATTTCACTAGCATCTCCCCTAACTTGGTCTACTGCATTCGTTGTTCCCAATGCGGTCTCCTCTACATTGGAGAGACCAAACGCAAACTGGGCGACTGCTTTGCAGAACACCTGCGGTCTGTCCGCAAGAAAGACCCAAACCTCCCTATCGCTTGCCATTTTAACACTCCACCCTGCTCTCTTGCCCACATGTCTGTCCTTGGCTTGCTGCATTGTTCCAGTGAAGCCCAACGCAAACTGGAGGAACAGCACCTCATCTTCCGACTAGGCGCTTTACAGTCTTCCGGGCTGAATATTGAATTCAACAACTTTAGATCTTAAACTCCCCCTCCCCCCATCCCCACCCCGTTTCTTTCCCCCCCCCACCCGCTTTTTTTTCAATAATTTATATAGATTCTTCTTTCCCCACCTATTTCCATTATTTTTAAATCTAAAACTAAAACCTTGTTAGTCTGTCCACCCCACCCCCACTAGAGCTGTACTTTGAATATCCTGTCTTCCATTCTTAATTAGCACTTTTCTCAGACAAATATCACCACCTTCAACACCTCTTTGACCCTTTTGTCTGTGACATCTTTTGATTAACTGCTCATCTCCACAATCACCACACCCTCAATGTGTCTCTCCCCCCCTCCACCCACCTTAAACCAATTTATATTTCTCCCTTCTTCTAACTATGCTCCAGTTCTGCCGAAGGGCCATGAAGGCTCGAAACGTTAACTGATTTCTTCTCCGCCGATGCTGCAAGACTTGCTGAGTTTTTCCAGGTAATTCTGTTTTTGTTATAGATAGGTTCTTGATTGGTAAGGGGATCAAAGTTTACGGGGATAAAGCAGGAGAATGGGGTTGAGAAACTTATCAGCCATGATTGAATGGCGGAGCAGACTCGATGGGCCGAATGGCCTAATTTCGGCTCCTGTGTCTTATGGTCTTATGGTCTACGTACATGGCACTCTGAGGAACTTCATTGACCAGAAGGCTCTTTCAAACCCTTCACGATTGGTTTTTTTAAGTGACTTCCATGCCTGGATTGTGATTGGCCGTGCACAGTTCACGAATGGATCTCAATTGGCTGATGGGCCGCACCCATTGTAGTTTGGAGCAGCGAATGGTGATGGTGGATGCTCCAGGTTTCCCTGGTAGACAAGGATTCCACCCCCACTCTTGCCGCTTGCGATTGGCGTGTGTTGGAAGGATTTACAGATTGAGAGTGACTCCTGTCTTCCTGGGCCTTCCAGTGCTGGGGTTGGAGCCCGAGCTTCTGGCTCTGAGACAGGGCTGCGACCTCCCCCACCTCCCGCTGCACCAAACAGCGTCCGAGCAAGGGTTCAGAAACTGAACTGGGACCAGCCATATAAATACTGTGGCTACAAGAGCAGGTCAGAGGCTGGGACTCCTGCGAGTAACTCACCCCCTGACTCCCCAAAGCCTGTCCACCATCTACAAGGCACAAGTCAGGAGTGTGATGGGATAATCCCCACTTGCCTGGATGAGTGCAGCTCCCACAACACTCAAGAAGTTCGACACTGTCCAGGACAAAGCAGCCCCGCTTGATTGGCACCCCATCCACAAACATTCACTCCCTCCACCACCGACGCACAGTAGCAGCAGTGTGTGTACCATCTACAAGATGCACTGCAGCAACTCACCAAGGCTCATTCGACAGCACCTTCCTTACTCATGACCACTACCATCTAGAAGGACAAGGGCAGCAGACACATGGGAACACCACCGCCTGGAAGTTCCCCTCCAAGTCACTCACCATCCTGACTTGGACATATATTGGCTGTTCCTTCACTGTCGCTGGGTCAAAATCCTGGAACTCCCTCCCTAACAGCACTGTGGGTGTACCTACACCAGATGGACAAAATCCTGGAACTCCCTCCCTAACAGCACTGTGGGTGTACCTACACCACAGGCGACAAAGTCCTGGAACTCCCTCCCTAACAGCACTGTGGGTGTACCTACACCACAAGGGACAAAATCCTGGAACTCCCTCCCTAACAGCGCTGTGGGTGTACCTACACCACACGGACAAAATCCTGGAACTCCCTCCCTAACAGCACTGTGGGTGTACCTACACCACAGGGGACAAAATCCTGGAACTCCCTCCCTAACAGCGCTGTGGGTGTACCTACACCACAGGGACAAAATCCTGGAACTCCCTCCCTAACAGCACTGTGGGTGTACCTACACCACATGGACAAAATCCTGGAACTCCCTCCCTAACAGCACTGTGGGTGTACCTACACCACAGGGGACAAAATCCTGGAACTCCCTCCCTAACAGCACTGTGGGTGTACCTTCACCACAGGGGACTGCAGCGGTTCAAGAAGGCAGCTCACCCACCACCTTCTCAAGGGTCAACTAGGGCTGGGCCATAAATGCTGGGCCCAGCCAGCGACGCGCACATCCCGCGAATGAACGCAAAACCAAAAGTAAACACACGAGTGTTGCACTTGCAAAGGCAGGGAGAGGGCCGGGATGAGGACAGCTGACTGGGTTGGGGCTCCGAGCGTGAGGTCGAATGATGGTAAGCCCGAGTGGATTTCCACTGGTGGACAGTGTGCTAACATGGGGCGCACACTTGGAGGGTAGCCCAAGCACTCCAGAGATTAGAATCCAGTAGCTGATCGGAAATGTTAGGGGCAGGATGGACTGTAAATCAAGGGGGCAGTGGGATACAATGGGGAAGGTGTTATAGTTATATCAATGCGGACAACTTAGGGAGCCAAGATTTCCATAACCTTGATAATCGGAGACTCAGGGCTGATGAAATAAGGTAACTTAGTTCGCCAGAAAGAATCGGAAAGGTTAATAGATAAAAACACAGTGTTTAGAGGGTGGCGTAGCGGTATTGACACTGGCATTCCAGAGACCTGGGTAATACTCTGGAACCCCTGGGGACAACTCAAATCCCAGCACAGCAGGATAGCAAAATTTGAATTCAATAGAATTCTGGATGGCCAAGAAACCATCGCCGATAGTTTGTAAACCACAGGGTTCGCCAATGCCTTTTAGGGAAGGAAATCTGCTGTCCTTACCTGGTCTGGCCTACATGTGACTCCAGTCTCATAGGGGAATGTGACTGACTCTTAACTGCCCCACTCTGAACAAGGGTAATTAGGGGTGGGCAATAAGTGCTGGACTGGCCAGTGACGCCAACGGCCAGTGAATGAATTGAAAAAAATCCTGGTCGGGGATCCAAAGTCCTGGAACTCGCTTCCTAACAGCACGGCCTTGGAAACAGTTCCGACAAGCTTGGCCAGTTCAGAAGGAAAAGCAGTTCGGACCAGAGCCCTTATTTCCCAGTTTACACAGATGTTCCATTTTAAGGTATACAAGACCAGTTCAGACCAGTGCCCTTATTTCCCAGTTTATACAGATGTTCCATTTTAAGGTATACAAGACCGGCTCAGACCAGACCCCTTATTTCCCAGTTTTTACATCCTTTTCCCTTCTGTAAGATGTCCTTATGTGGAAAGTTTGGCTTTGTATCCGCTGGAGTTCAGAAGAGTTAAGAGGCGGCTCGATTGAAACATCTAAGGTCCTGAGGGGGTCTTGGACAGGGTGGATGTGGAGAGGGTGTTCCCTCTTGTGGGAGAATCTAGAACCAGGGGGTCCACTCTTTAAAAACAAGCGATCGACCCGTTGAAACAGAGGTGAGGAGATTGTTTTTTGTCTCTCGGAGGGTGGAGAGTGTTTGGACCTCTCTCCCTCAAAAGGCGATGGAAGCAGAGTCTTGGGATATTTTTTGAGGCCGAGCGGGATGGATTCTGGCTTAACAAGGTGAGAGGTTATCGGGGGGAGGTGGGAATGTCGGGCTGAGGTGACGGTCAGGTCAGCTGTGGTCTTATTGAATAGCACAGCGGAGCTGGAGGGGCCGAGTGGCCTCACTCCTGCCACAGATTTGCAGGGATGTGCGGTCACCCCATGGACTGCAGCGTTTTTTTAGTAGGGCAGCTCACCGCCACCTTCTCGAGGGGCAAGTAGGGAAGGGCAATAAATGCTGGGCCCGGCCGGTAACTCGTGAACAGATTTAAAAAGCAGTCGAGGACGGAGGTGTGGGTGGTGCGGGTGGTGTGGGTGCGGGTGGTGGGGGGAGGGCTAGAAACTCAACTTGGGTGCAAAGCGGGCATCATCGGACTGGCCGCCGGCTTTGGGCAGGGTTTCGATGGAACTGGTGGTCCCCCCGGTACTGGGCATTTTGTGGCAGCAGCTGAGGTGCTATTGAAACCCGGGGCTGGTGGTGGAAAGACCAGGCAAGCCAGTGGCAGAATGGGGGGGGCGCTCCTATTATTTGCAGCAATGGTAAGGAAAGGCTGGAATTCTCCCCCTCTGAATGGCCTTGAAGGGTCAAGGGTCAACGGTTAAGGGTCAGGGTTGATGCCACTTGATGGGGAAGGCGCTCAATGTATAGGGCAGGGATGGGAGACCCTTTTACTTATGATAATGGGCCATTGGTGCACAGCCAAAATCAGTGGCGGGCCAGACACACACAGGCAGAAACACCCCCGCACACACACACTCCCACACACACGCACACACACACACATACACCACACACACACGCACACACACACTCCCACACACACACGCACACACACCCACATACACCCACACACCCACACACACAACCCCACACACACACACACACACACCCACATACACCCACACACACACACCACACACACACACACACACACACACAACCCCACACACACACGCACACACACCCACACACACCACACATACCCCCACACACACACACACACACACGCACACACACCACACACACACACACACACACACACACAACCCCACACACACACGCACACACACCCACACACACCACACATACCCCCACACACACACACACACACACACACCACACACACACACACACACACACACACAACCCCACACACACACGCACACACACACACACACACCACACATACCCCCACACACACACACACACACACGCACACACAACCCCACACACACACACACACACACGCACACACAACCCCACACACACACACACACCCACACACACATACACACACACCCACATACACCACACACACACACCCACACACCCACACACACACCCACATACACCACACTCACACCCACTCACACACACACACACACACACACCCCACACACACACACGCACACACACCCACATACACCACACACACACACCCACAAACACCACACACACACACACCCACACACACACACAACCCCACACACACACGCACACACACACACATGCACACCCACATACACCACACACAAACACACACACAAATACACACACACAAACACACACACACACAAACACAAATACACACACACACGCACACACACAAATATACACACATGCACACACAAACACACACACACAAATACACACACACCCACATACACCACACACACACACACACACACACACACAGGCACAAACACACACACACAGGCACAAACACATACACCCACACACACAAACACATACACCCACGCACACACACACAAACACCCACACACAAACACACACACACACAAACACAAATACACACACACACGCACACACACAAATACACACACACGCACACACAAACACACACACACAAATATACACACACACACACACACACAAACACATACACCCACCCACACACACCCACACACACACACGCACACCCACATACACCACACACACACACACACACACAAACACACACAAACACAGGCACAAACACACACAAACACAGGCACAAACACACACAAACACAAACACTAACACACACACACACACACACACACAGGCACAAACACACACACACACACACACACACAGGCACAAACACATACACCCACACACACAAACACATACACCCACGCACACACACACAAACACCCACACACAAACACACACACACACAAACACATACACCCGCACACACACATACACACACACACCCAAACACAGGCACAAATAAATACACCCACACACACACACACACACACACCCACATACACCACACACACACACAAACACAGGCACAAAAACATACACACACACTCAAACACACACATACAAACACAGGCACAAACAGATATATACACACACACACACACATACACCACACGCACACACACACAAACACAGGCACAAACACATACACACACATACACAAATGCACACCCACATGCACACATTCACTCACGCACACACACACACACAAACACATACACACACACATACACAAACACAGGCAAAAACACATACACACACATACACACATGCACACACACGCACATACACACATGCACACACAAACATGCACATCCACACACACACACACACACACACATACACACACACCCACACACACACACGTACACCACACACACACACACGGGCACACGCACACACCAAACACCAAACGCACACGCACATACACACACACATTCACCACACACACACACACACACACACACACAGGCACAAACACATACACACACCCACACACAAACACAAACATATACACAAACACATAAACAAACACACACGCAAACAGACGGAGACACACACAAACACAAACACACAGACACACACACATAAAAATCAACAGTGTAGGTGGAGCTTTAGTACATAGAACTGCATCGCCAACTCGTAAACTGATGATTTGCGTTCGTAAACACAAACTAGGAGCAGGGGGAGGCCATTCGGCCCCTCGAGCCTGCTCCGCCATTCAATATGATCGTGGCTGATCGTCTATCTCAACGCCGTACTCCCGCTTTCTCTCCCTATCCGTTGATGTCTTTAAAGTCTAGAAACGTATCTACTCCCCTCTTACATACATTCAGTGACTTGCCCTCCACAGCCTCCCTGTGGTAGCGAATTCCCCAGGTTGACCGCCCTCTGAGTGAAGACGTTTCTCCTCATCTCAGTCCTCAATGGCCTACCCGGTAACCTGAGACTGTGACCCCCTTGTTCTAGACATCAACCCCTGCATCCAGTCTGTCCATCCCTGTCAGAATTATATACATTTCAGTGAGATTCCCTCTCATTCTTCTAAACTCCAGTGAACACGGGCCTAGTCGGCCTAGTCTCTCCTCATACGACAATCCTGCCATCCCAGGAATTTATCCAGCTCCACCTTAAACACGTTTGAAGACTCTGCTCCCATCGGCTTTTTGAGGAAGAGGAGATCCAAAGATTCACGACCCCCTGAGAGAAAAGCATTCTCCTCATCTCCGTCTTCAATGGGCGACCCTTTATTTTTGGACAGCGAGCCCCCCCCCCGACCCGGGTTCTAGATTCTCCCACAAGAGGGAACATCCTCTCCACTTCCAACCTTGTCAAGTTCCCTCAGGATCTCAGGACAGAACAAGCAACGCTGGACAAGGGGAACGCCTCTCAGGATTCCTGGCACCATTCCTTTGTTTAAATTCATGGAGACATAGAAACCAGGAGCAGGAGGAGGCCATTCGGCCCATCGAGCCTGCTCCGCCATTCATTATGATCATGGCTGATCATCCAACTCAATAGCGTGCCCCCGCTTGCTCCCCATATCCTTTGATCCCTTTCGCCCCAAGAGCTATATCTAACTCCTTCTTGAAAACACACAATGTTTTGGTCTCAACTACTGTCTGTGGTAACGAATTCCACAGGCTCACCACTCTCTGGGTGAAGACATTTCTCCTCATCTCAACCCTAAATGGTCTACCCCGTATCCTCAGACTGTGACCCCTGGTTCTGGACTCCCCCACCATCGGGAACATCCTTCCTGCATCTACCCTGACTAGTCCTGTTAGAATTTTATAGGCTTCTATGAGACTCATTCTTCTGAACTCCAGCGAATATAATCCTAACCGACTCAATCTCTCCTCATCTATCAGTCCCGCCATCCCAGGAATCAGTCGGGTGAACCTTCCCTGCACTCCCTCTATAGCAAGTATAATTCGATGATGGCCAAGAGTCTAAACACTGTCCTAAAATTCACCCGGGACTTAATTACACCCACGCACCTCCCTGGCCAGTTACAGAGACAAACCAGCGGCCAGACTGTCACGATGGGCTTGTTCACTAAAATTAGCGTTCGAGGCAACAGCAACAGCGAAAGCAAAGCCACTTTGGCAAGAGAAAGGTCTAGTTCAGCATTTAGATTCTACGCCAAACTTTTGAGCTGGTTTTTAAACTCGAAATATTGCCGTAGGTTCCTTAGCCCTGGTACGGGGATTCAGAACAGATCAATGGAGTGTATAGATGGGTCCTGAGCTAATTTAATGACAGGAAAAGCCGGAGAGGTGGGGAGGGGGGGGAGGGGGTTGTGGGGGGGCTGAATGGCCTCCTTCTGCTCTGTAGTGGCTCAAAACATTGTCGCTTCCTCTACACTTCTACTTTATAATCTCGCCATTCCTTGGTTGTGCTGGTCCTAGCAATGCAGAAAGTGTGTATACAGGGGCAGCAAGCAATAGGGGAGGAAAATTAACATTGGCCTTCATTGTAAGGGTATTGGAGTCCAAGGATAAAGAAGTCTTGCTACGTTGGCCACAGGGATTTGGTGAGACCACCTCTGGAATAGGGTGTGCAGTTCTGGTCTTCATGTTGAAGGGAGGGTATCATTCCACAGGGGGCGCTGCAGGGCAGGTTCACTGGGATTGGTCCGTGGGATGATCATGAGACACTGAGCCAATTGGGTTTATATTCTCTGGAGCCTGGAAGAATGGGAGGCGATCTCATTGACTAGAATATAAAAAGCAGGGATGTGCTGCTGAGGCTTTATAAGGCTCTGGTCAGACCACATTTTAGAATATTGGGAGCAATTTTGGGCCCCTGTATCTCAGGGAAGGATGTGCTGGGCCCCTGGAGAGGGTCCAGAGGAGGTTCACGAGAACGATCCCAGGAATGAAAGGCTTAACGTATGAGGAACGTTTGAGGACTCTGGGTCTATACTCGATGGTGTTTAGAAGGATGAGGGGGGATTTGATTGAAACTTACAGAATACTGAAAGGCCTGGATAGAGTGGACGTGGGGAAGATGTTTCCATTAGTAGGAGAGACTAGGACCTGAGGGCACAGCCTCAGAATAAAGGGAAGACCTTTTAGAACAGAGATGAGGAGAAACTT